>NW_015173136.1:900191-941556 GCF_001447785.1 Gekko japonicus
ATATAAATTGGCTTGACAGGCAACCTGAATGAGCTAAAGTGCCTCTCAAATTCGTCTAGTCTACCAAGCCTACATAAAACTAAACAATAGGGAATGACACCAGCCAACTAAGCAGCTAGCTAGCAAGCAAAAAATCCTTTTGGGCACACATGGGAATGATTTGGTTCATAGGACATAATGTGCTTTACCTGAATCCCAAGTAGTGGTAAGTATCCATATGCAATAACGCAGTAATATTTATGAAGCCCAGATATTATATATTCCTAGTAAGTCCTCAATAAAAGGCTGGTTTTCACATTTTAAATCATGAGGATTCTATTAACAGCTAGTTACAAACATGGTCGCTTTCCCATGTCCTTCCATAAAGCCGTCTGGTTTTAGTCCCCTCAATCACATTCTCTCATCAGGTAGAAAACGGAGACCTTCCCTGGTTGACTTATATATGAACAGAACAGCCATGTGAATACATACACATGGCTGCCCAGTCACAACTCGCTTGGCTCTGTCTGTTCACAAGAACGCGAGCTCGGTTACATTTTTTCAACCTTAAACACTTGAAATCATATCTTCTAAAATAAGACAGTTACATTCTGTTCATATATTTGAGTCCAATGTTCATAAATTACTGCTTGAGAACTTTACCATACGCATGAATGTTCTAAAAGTTATTTAAAAGTTGCTTTGCCATCCTACATTCACTATTTTGTAATCCATATATGTTTTAAAGCCTTTGGGGCAGGATTGCATCATTTTGTTATATATAAGTACAGTAGGCTCTTGCAGCAGTGTTCTTCAAACGTAGTTGTATGATATGTTAACAACAAATTCTGTCCATTACATAGTAATTCCCCTTGCATGTGTGTGTCTCACACTCACTACACCCTTAACAAACTCAGCTAGTGAAAACAACAGAATCTCTCTCGTCTCCCTTGTACCTCACTGAATAATCTCACTTTTTGAAGGATCTCTCAAAATCTCATAACCATGCAATCACATTATCCTAATACCTAGAAATTAAAGGGGTGACCTTAATTCTAGGCCTGTCCTTCCTGTTTGGTTCCTGAAATCCCTTGCCACCTCTGTGCTACAAGCCACTTCCCCCAAGGGCAGTCTTAGGGATGTTGGGATCCCTAGCAAAAACTCAGGATGAAGCCCCATAAACACTGCTATTCCCCACCAACAGGTGGCCCTCACGTCATGTGCAGTGGTTGGGAGCCATTACTGTAAGGTAGATCTTCAGTATCACATGAAGCAGGTAAAGCAGTAGCTACTGGCTGCCCAAGACTTGGCCAGGGCCATCACCAGTTACTATTGCTGTGAATGGCCAGCCAGAGCCTTGGACAAGATGGCTGCAAGTGGGAGACTGTTCTTTTTTTCTCCTCCCCCTGGTCAGGGGCGGGGCAGTGGGCAGTCAGGGCCCCCAGCATAGGGCACAGGGCAGCAGCCCCTGTTGCCTACAGGCTAAGACTGCCCCAGTTTCCCCATCTACACTGCTTAGACATTGTAACTACCTAAGTCTAGAAAATGATACCATCTGCATCCCATCCAAGCATTATTGGCACTCTGTTTTGGGTCCACACCTAAGTGTGACCCTTACAGTGCAAACCTAAACAGAGTTACACCCTTCTAAATCAACTGAAGTCAATGATCTTAGAAGAGTGTAACTCTGCTGAGGATTGTACTGTTCCTCTTTCCCAGCAATCCGATTAGTCCACTAATATTATAGCTACTCTTGGTTTAGAAAGACAAACATTCTTACTTTCGGGGCTGCTGAATGATTGGCTCTATGTTTACAAATTAAAAGAAAGAATAAAAGCAACAGTTTAAAAAGAAATGAAAGTTTTACCTACTCTTTGGTACTGTAAATGAGCTTATTTATCAATTGCTCCCTAAAATAAAGCTCAAAGTCCCTGCAAATGGTGCTTCATTGACCAAATGTTACAGAGCCTTCATTGATAGCAATAATGCATCCTTTAAAAAAATCAACAAGCCATTTTGCATGCTTGCTCGGAAATTCTTAAATCAAGATCAGGGTGAGAATAACACTGGATACCATGCTTATTTCGTTTCTCATCTACCACACAGAACAGCTCTGTGTTGTAAGCACAGAAAGCACACTGCCTCCTTCTGTCTGCAGTCACCTGGCTATGTAGGAGAATGAATGCCAAGGGAAAACGTAAAGACTCCTGCCATGATGATCCAGGCTTCAGTGACCATGTTTGCCAGTTTCCTCTCTGATGCTATTTGATGCAGCCCTCCTGAATATTTCACTCTGTTGCAGTGCACAGCTCTGTGAATGCTCTCCTCATGCCTGCCAAAGCAGCTAAACTTTATACAACCTCTTAAAGAGCTCAATCATTGTATACAACTAAAGCAATCCTAATAATAAGACTGATCTCAAGCAGGATTTGCTATTTATACATAAACAGCCATAAATATAAAATCTGGAGACCCCTCAGCTCTGCCAAAAGCTGCACAATATGGTACATTTCACAGCTTTCCCAGATTTGATGGGGTGATGGTAGCAGCAAGGACCTCTGCTGGGCATGTTGTTATGTGTATATGTGTTCATTAATTTTGTTCTGTACAGCTAAGTAGTATAATAATAATACACGTTCAGTATTGATGGGGAGGATCTTAAGATGTTTCTACAGAAGAAAATACTGCATACCTCATCATGGGGAAAAGATACACATTCCTCAATAAGCCAAAATATTATAGTCGTATAGGAGTTTACGGAGAGAGAATTTTATAAGTGCTCTTTAAAAAAGATACTTAATGTTAAAACACATCACTTACATGGGCAGACAGGGCAGAACAGAACACTCAAACACTCAAAACTTCACCCACACTGAAGAACTTTATAACTGTCCATGGGTATAGTGGCCAAAGAACATTTTTGTTTAAATTAAATCAGCTAATGATCAAAACACAAGACTCAGTATGTTAAGACCAGACTTCCCTAAAGTAAGTCATCATTCCCCCAAAAAAATTAAAAAGAAAAGAACCCATGCTTCCTCTCTTATTGTTCTGCAGAAGCCGTCCGTGGCAACAGACCTACATAGCCACTCACCACTGGCACTCAAAACACATTGTGCAGGGATATTGCTGGGGGCAATCTCATGGACATTCTGATAATGACACCTGAAATAAGCATTTTTTCAGATGACCTAAAGTTCTATAAGGAAGTGGGAGGAGGCCTTCTTTAAAGTTAACTGAGAGCCCAAACTAGCAGCTTGAATTTGAGACAGAAACAAAGTGGCAGGCAGCAGAGATCATAAAGAATTGGCATTAAATTATTAGCTCCAGATAGGGGCTGAGCTGCTGCATACAGTACTAGGTAAAGTTTCTCAACTTTCAAGAGCTCCCAAGCATATAGCACATCATGTTGCTAGGGAATGCATGACAGTAGCAAAGTCCTTAAGTCTCCAGAAGGAGTGTCGATGCTGAAAGAACATCATTCATCCCCCAGCTGACACTAGCAGCAATGCTGAACACGAAAAAGCTTAAGCAAGAGTGCAACCTTACCAAAGAGTAGCACTTCCCATATATAAATTAACAGGTCCACCCACCATCTGCATCTCTATATTTTATGGACTGAGCTGCAGTTTAGTCACTCTCATTCATTCCATTACACTAATGTTTCGAAGTAATCTACAGGTGCTGGGTATTCTAGCATATGGGGGGGGGGGAAGCACCCCAAACCCTCTAAGAACCTCACTTAGTGGTTTCATATAGCTGTTATACAGCACTGGACAATATGTAAGCTAGCAGGGTAGGACCCAGCAGGAAAATTTCCACCGATAAGAGCAATAGAATGGTAATCACCCCTAATATTGATCAGGTATATCTCAGGGATGCACCACCCTACAGGAACTAGCTTTTCAACAAATGCATGACATTTGTTTATTTACTTGAAAAATTTCTACCTCACTGTCCAAACGCATGGTCCCCCAGAGTGGCTTACAACTTGCAATGTCTACATAAACTAATCAGGACAATCAAAACTATGAAACCTATTAGGGCACAGAAAAAGCAGAAATACTTTACTGAGATACCTTTCAAGAATTACAGTAAGCCCTAACCTAGATAGCTCAGGCAAGCCTGATCTCGTCAGATCTCGGAAGCTAAGCAGGGAAGCTAACCCTGGCAAGTATTTGTACGGGAGACCTCCAGAGAATACCAGGGCCGGGAGGCAGAGGCAGGCTACCAAGCCACTTCTCTGAATGTCCTCTGTGCCCCAGTAGGAGTCGCCAGGGGTCGCCATGACTTCCAGGCATGGGCACATGCACACCCATACAAATGCAAAAATACCAGAAAGGAAAAAAAGAGAATCACAGTAAGGTGCCACAGAGCAGGTAACACAGTCATGCCTAATCTTCATTTATGCGCTACTGCGTTAAGAAGTATGGATAACTGTAATTCTCTGTACAGCATCTTCCTTTTATTCTTTATACTAAGAAAACTAAGCATTTTGGAACACAAGCCCCCCTCCTAAAAATACTTGCACTCCCATGCCCTGCATCTTACTAGTCTCATTAGATTTGGTTGACTGACTCATACACTCCTGTATACCCTACCTGTCTTTCCTTACTCCAATCACAATATAATCTCTTCAAAACCACTTCACCTCCGGCCTTAAGGTACGTAATGCCTTCAGCAACAAAACTCTCATAATCTTACTCTGCTCATTTAGTAGTTCCAAAACATCATGAGCCATACTTTAGGATACCTTGAGCCTTGATTTTTGTTATTAAAAAACCCGACCTCATTACTAATAAGGTAAACATTATGCACACTTGTAATAAACCTAGTGGAAGTGTTGGAAATTTCATTTTCCTATGGGGACACTGTCTTACACTCACTTTTCACTAGATCTTGCTCTGCTCATTCACCAGTCTTTTGGTTTAGATGAAAGGAAGCATTTCCAACAACCCTGGCACAGAGTTGTGAGAAACAGACAGAAGGAAATGCACCTGCTTTTAGCAAGTGGAAAATTTTTGAGCAGTGAGGTATCTGAAAAAGCTGACCGCTAATGTGCTGTATAAGCCCCCGAATGAAGCACTAGAGCTTTGCTTGTGGCTTGGCAAATGCAGCCAGAGCCTCCCGGAAAGAATGTCAGTCAAGTGTTGCAGAAAATGTACTAATGGCACCATCTAAGGGTATTAGACTGTAGTACACATCTTTATGGCAAAAGCAAATCTTGAATACAGCTACAGCCTTAAACCATGCACTGCAACACCAGAATATAGCAACTTGGCTTACAAACAGTGCAAACGATGCAACATTTCTTATTTTGCACCTTGTGGAATGGCCTGCCTGAGCAGAGCAGGAAGACTCTTGAGCTTTTGTCATTCCACAAACTATGTAAATCGAAATTGTTCAGGAGGGCATTTCTATAAAGGTAGTGGGGCTACATTGTAACAGAATGGTTCGGGAAGCCCTAACTTAGAGTCTCGTAAAAAAGTGGACTATAAATACAATAAATAAATCCTATGTAGTTACTCTCTACTCTACACTCATGGAAATCTATAGGCTTAGAGTGGAATAACTGCATAGGATTGCACAGTTACTCATCATTTCCTTCCTTTTATATCCATTCTTCTATATTGTACTTTTAGTGTTGTATATACTTCATAAGTCAATGCATCATGTATCCTTTTATACCTTGGTTCTGCTCTGAGTTTCCGGTCAGAGAAGCCCACCAGCTTGAAATTGGAGCTGTATTTAAACGGGAAGGCCTCAAGAGTCCCACTGTCCATGTAAAACGTCCCACAAAGGATGGTGGGGGAGTTATCCACTCCTTCCTAGCCACTGATTCTCCTCGCACACATACTCTGCGCTGTCACATGTATCAAATACAACTGGAAGATATGGAGTCTTCACCCAAGTCCCCTCAACCATGTATAGCAGCATCCCATGTACAAGGTGAAGGAAGGGAGCCAGCACTCTTCTGTTCAGGTCCATCCACAGGCCAACACAGACCGCATGACCAAGAAACACCTCCTACTGTTGAGGTTATGACTCCAGACAGTGTCCTACTTCAAGCCTGGAGGGCAGGAGATGTGCATGCACAAACTGCCCACTCAAAAAGCAAAAATTACAATTCTACATCTAGTGGTTTGGAGGGCATAACACGGAGACTGCTTCTGCAAGCTGCGAGCAGTGCTTATATGCCTCAGCAACAAGCTGGTCACCCAAACAGGCAAGGCAAGAATCATGATTTTTTAATTTGGGAAACTTGGTACCACATCTGACATGTTTCTTGAAAACGGCTTCCCTTGCCATGGCACTGGAAGAGGTGAGGATGTTAAGGAAATGGAGGGGGGAAATCACAGGGAAAAGGAGAAAACTTGACAGCAAGAGCAGTAATAGAACTTATAGAACTCTCCAGTACAGGAATCCTTTCCTGCTCTTGCTTTCTGATTGGTTAGAAGGGAACTATGTAAGAAAATGTGGGCTCTGCCTACTCACCCCATGCATGGGACGCTCCTGCATAAGGTTGAGTAGGGCCAGAGTTTTTGGTTTTTTAGGGGTCCCTGTCTGGACAGCTGCATTCTTACATATAGGGAAGCTGCATTCTCATATACAGGAATACACAGAAGTCACAAAGAGTATTGCTCTTATGTCAAAGGAAAATGTGACAAACTAAGCGTTTAAAACATACTCCATCTCCTAATCTTTGTCTGATCTTTGTCTGAATGTTCACGCATATACTTGCTTCAAATGGATGTTCAACTACCTTTGCAATCAAGAGACTTGGGTATGCAGAGATTATTGTGCCGTAAAACGACACATGGCTTGATGGCAAAACTCAAGATCTGCTCTAACCCCAATATGAAGCCTAGCTTGCAAATCATTCTCAGACTGCACTTCATTGCATCTGTGAATTTCCTGTTCAGTGACAAATCCCTGTACTATACACCTACTATGCCATCATAAAGGGCAGAGAAAGCAAAATTACAGTTCACAATTGCATCCGGTTTTGCTGTTAATATCCGTATTGGGTGTAAAGTGGATATAATGTGCACTGACCTGTACTTCCCCGTCCGTACTTGGAGAGCTCTCATGCCACACTGCTGAGCGCCTCCTACATCATTCACAATATCATCTCCAATCATGATGGCCTGCCACAGCAATGAAATACAGACAAAAGTGGTGTCAAGTGCATTTGATTCCTGTCATACTTCATCTTCCTTGACATAATAAACTGTTTTATTTGATGTTTAATACAGCCATCATACAAATTAAACAAGATAATATTGTCACCGTATTGATTAAAAGTCAGACTACCTTGAATATAATTCAACTTCCACCTAGGCAAGCTACACGGCTGAAAGGTAAATATTCAGTCAATGTGAAAACCATTGGAAGAATCAACACATTTTTGACACAATACAAAGGCGTGCTGACATGTCAAGAAATTCCCATCACCCTTTTCAACTATTAAGTGGTTAATTTCCACCCTTTCATTTAATGCTACTATGTCTGTCTCTCTCCCCCTTTTCCATCAGCCTGGATCCATCTTTCATCAGGCTATCCTTTATTACCCAATAGGGTGTTGTTGTAATTATTTCTTTCATTTGTATCTAAAAATCTAATTAACGTATGAATAGAAAGGTATTCTACATGTTGCAAGGCCATATCAAAAGATCTGTCAACATTTTCTGATTACTGTATTCAACTTTTAGTACGCTTTAGTTCCCGATCATTTATTTATTGTACTTTCATATTTTCCCCCAAAGATCAACTCCCAACACAGTTTTTACAAATAGATATACAGTAATACAAATGTTATCATCAGCAAAATGCTCAAGGAGGGAATTCTCAATTAGGCCTCATTCCAGGCATGATGGGAAAGGTGCCTGCCTGGCTGCTGCCTCTTCTCCCTCTGACTTCATTTGTGGCAGTTTTTAAGTGGGGGCTCTCCATCGGAACTAGATTCAGGCACAAGAGAAGGACACCTAGCTGTCCCTGCTTCTGCCTCTGGCCTCGGCAATGGCAGTTGGTAATGGGGAAGAAGCTGGACCTGATCCACACACAGTTGAGGCCTGGCTGCTGCCTCTTTTCCCTCTGGCCTCAATGACGGAAGCCAGTAGCTACAAGCAATCGAAAGCAATCCTGAAAGTTTCACAACAGTCCTGAATACGTGTAATGGGATGGATGACGGTGAACAAGCTGAAACATAGTCCTGACAAAACAGAGTACTCTTTGTTGGTAGAAAGGCAGACCAGGGACTTCAGGTCTCCTAAGTCTTGGGTGGGGTTACACGCCTCTTGAAAAGTCAGGTTTGCCGCTTGGGAGTGCTGCTCAACAGAGTAGTCACCTTAGGAAATCAGGTGGCTGCTGTAGGAGTGCTTTTGTCCAGCTTCAGCTGGTGCACCAGTTGTGCCTGTTCCTGGCTCAGCCTGATCTAGCCACAGTGATCCATTCTTTTCTCTTTTTTTGGTATTTTTTGTAATTTCTTAATATGCGTGTGCGCGCGCGCAGGCATGTGAGCATGTGTGCACCTGGACGTCATGGCGATCTCTGGTGACTCTCTCTGTGTGCACCTGGAAGTCATGGCAACCTCTGGTGACTGACCTCTAATGGGGGCTTGGAGGATATTCAGAGAGGTGGCTGAATAAAGCCTGCCCACACCTGCAGTATTTCAAGGAGGTCTCCCATCCAAGTATCCAGGTCAGGGTGATGAATGATCTATTCTTTAGCTACATCTAGACTAGACTACTTCAATGTGCTCTTCTTTGGACTGCCCTTGAAGAGTGTTCAAAAGCTACAGCTAGCACAGAATGCTGCGGCTAGATTGCTGTTTGGGGCCACTTTTTGGGATCAGGTGACCCCATTGTTACAGCAATTACACTGGCTTCCAATCCTCTCCCAAACCCTACTCAAGATGTTGGTTTTGACCTTTAAAACCCTATATGGCTTGGGACTGCAGTACCTGAAGGACCATCTTCTCCCATGTTTCTCCACAGGTACAAAGATCACAGAGAGAGGCCCTCTTGACTGCCCCATTGACAAGAGAAGCCCATGTGGTGGGTACATGAGAAACCCATATGGTGGGTACACTGCTTTTTCAGTGGCAGCCCCACATTTATAAAATAACCTCCCCAAGGAGGTGTGCCCGGCCCCCTCACTCTCGACCTTTAGGAGGCAGCTGAAGGAGGTTTTATTCAGGATACCGTTCCATTAATTTTAGTTCTTCACCCTACCAGCAGTTTTAAATTATTTTAAATTATTCATTTTAAATAAGTGGTTTTATGCATTTTATTTTGTTTTACTGACATTTATATTGTTAAGCTGCCTTGAGTTCCTGTAAGGTAGAAAGGTAGTTAATAAATATTTTAAATAAACAAAAAGAAATAAAATGTACTAGTAGAATATGAACTAGGGTTACTGCAACAGCCTGCATGAAAGAAACCAAGGAGGTATGTCACCCTATCGTACCTACCATCAGATTTTGTGACAATACGAAGGTCTTTATAACCTTGCATCGATGAACTGTCCCCAGTCCTGATTTTACCCTGTCGCATCTCTACCCAGTGATTTTACACACGATCCATCTAGAGGAAGTGGCTATTCCATGTGACCTGCCACTGCTTGGAGCTGATGCATCTTTCTAAGCCTGCTTGCAACCCCATCATACCGAAAAGGTTTGGGCAGTACAGCATCACAGCAGCAGGTATGGCTGATTAAGCACTACTTTATCAATGCATTGTCTCTTGGGAACATAAATGTTTTAACAGGGGTAGAAAAACATTTCAGATTTTGGGCTCAAATTCAGAAGAATCTGGTCCCAAGGAAGCTGTACCCACCACTGCCACTCCCAGTCACCTGCATTTAAAATCTAATAAATATCTCAGTGCCCGCATTTCAATATTATAAAGTGGGATGTGGGCACACCTTTATGGCTTTAGAATGCCCCATCACAAGGAAACCAGAGAGGTACTGCATCACTTGCTATTGTGAATTCAAGAACATTCAGGCATGCGTTTTTAATCATGTAATTGTACTCACTGATGCATTTACAAGAGTTAATTCTACTTGGAGCTGACCCAGGTGTGCATCTGCATCTGCACTGACTGGTGCATCCAACAAACTCAGTGGGGTTGGATGAGCATCCTAATGTAGATGAGCATCCATAATCCCAGTTCCAGAAAGAGGATTTCCCTTGCATTCTTCTTCACTTATTATCACACATCTTTTTAATAACAGTTTCTTACTAAAAGGGCTCAGGACAATGAAGTGGTAACAGAAACTCCACCGGTTGTGAAGGAGGAAGAGGCAGCCACAGTCAATATGCCTCACCACAAATGTTATCATCGTTTCATAGAGAATTTCATATAATTCAGCATAGTTTCATATTATTCAGCAGCATATGCAGAAAACAGGAGATACTGTGTGAGTATTCAGATACTGTTGTTCCAACATGAGATTCCAAACTTAACGGAATTGGAAGGAGTCCCACTTGTGACCTACCGAACTGGGTAGTCCACTCTTGCAGAATCAGTGCCGAACCTTCCACCAGATCAGAAGCCTACCATGGCTTTTGTTATTTGGAAACATCGTTTTCATTTAATCTGTGATCTATACAACTCTGAGGAAGTCCTTTACAAAATGGGGGACTTAAAAGATGACTTCCAAAGCTTCCAGCCCCTTGATGCAATTAGCAAGGATGCTTGCTTTCTAGTGAAATACTGCATGCTGTCTGTACAGAAGTTTTCATATGAGAAGATCATCCACACTGAAAGTGCAGCTGCACATGAGCAGCAGTGCCTATCCAGGCCAGCTTGTAGCATACGCATACAAAAATGTACTCTGGCCCCCTGGGATTTCACAGATTTACTATCGGTGAAGGGCAATAATCACTAAAGGAGGAGCAATTATTCCCAAATCATTTAGGATTTAAAAAATCATTGGCAAGAAGATAGAGGTCAAGAGGTGGAGTGTCAAGGGAAATAAAAAACTCTACCTGTCAAACCTAGGTTTAACTTCCTCTCTGACTGCAATATAGTAAGAAAGGGAGAAAAATAGAGGGAGAGAGAAAGATAAAACTGAAAGGTCACAGACTTGGTGAAGGCCGGAATTAAAAAGATCTCCAGTTTGTCCTCACATTTTTACACAGAAAGCTCAATTCTTGTTTACTCCAATTAGCGTACAGAAATAATTGGAAACAACTGAAAACCTCATTCAAGTCAGAATGCGCTGTGCAAAATATCAGACCCTCTCCACATTTTCACAAAGATTGAAGAGCCCCCACACATTTTAAACGTACACACATACACACAGATGGATATTTTCTTGATAAAATTATTGCTACAGAATTGCAGGGTGCAACAGCATTGGTTTGGGGTGACCAGTTTACCCCTCATGTATTCAGATGAGCAAGGCAGAGTGTGGTATAGTGGCTAGAAAGCCAGACTAGGTTCTGGGAGACCCGGGTTTAAATCCCCACCGTACCAAGGAAGCTCACCGGATGACACTGGGCTGATCACCCTCTCCCTTTAACCCTCCTCATAGCACTGTTATTGTGAGGATAAAATGGAGGAGAGGAGACTCATGATGCAAGCCCCTTTGGGTCCCACTGGGGGGAAAGGTGGGATCCAATGAAATAAATAAAATATAAATATCAAAATAAAATAAATAACAAAGTCATATATAATCAGAATACTCACTCTGAAAATGATCACAAAGGCATGGGAATACTTTGCCGACAGACCCAAGGAATACAGACCAGCATCGGACTGTGGGCAGAGCGAGTTCAAATCTCGTCTTAGCCATGCAATTTACAAATGGGCCAGATGCTATCTATCAGCCTAACACACTTCACAGCATTAATAAAGATAAATGTAGCAGCAATTGTAAAGCGCTTTATGCAATGTACAGGGTACATAAATTGATAATAAATCATCTACTTTAAGGAGCTAAGACTGTACTAAATGCATTAGGAAAAGAAGAATAAGCATCTTTATCAGACCCTGGCTAGAAGAAACCATTTCTGAAGGCTATTAATACAGTTATTTTTGTTTCTTTTAACTTATATTCTGTACTTCCTCCAACGATCTCTGGGTGGCTTACGTATGGTTTCCAGGCAGTGTTGTGTCCAGGTTGTTTAGAGGGTCAGGCTTATCTTCAGCAGAAGAACTGCATCACATGAACTTCAGGCCACATAACCCACCCACATGCAGAGTAGGGATGCTCCAGGATCCCCTATTGCTCCCACATTTAAACTGAAGTGACTTACTACTTGCAATCCTAAGCAAAACCACACCCTTCTAAACCCACTAATTTCAACAGACTTAGAACGGTGTAAATCTGTTTAGGATGGCACTGTTAGTAGTCATATGGCACTATCTTGGTGGCTCAGGAGAACAAAATTAGCAACTTCTCCCGCTATTGCAGGGTAGCCCAATTGGTTTCTCTGTGCCGCTTTTTCTTAAGAGAAGCCAATGCTGGATCAGGCCAATGGCCCATCCAGTCCAACACTCTGTCACACAGTGGCCAGAAATGCCAGGTGCCATCAGGAGGTCCAGCAGTGGGGCCAGGACACTAGAAGCACTCTCACTCTTGCCCCCCCACCCCAGATTGAGAGTTCCTATATGTACCTTGTGGCTAATAGCCACTGATGGACCTCTGCTCCATATGTGTATCTAATTCCCTCTGTTCTAACCCGACTCCTCAGCCATTTCATGGAGTGCCCACGAGTTCTTGTATTGTGAGAAAGGGAGAAAATAACTTCTTTCTCTACCTGCTCTGTCCCATGCATAATCTTAGAAACCTCGATCATGTCACCCCTCAGCCGTCGTTTCTCCAAGCTAAAGAGCCCCAAGCGTTTTAGCCTTTCTTCATAGGGAAAGTGTTCCAACCCTTTTATCATTCTAGTTGCCCTTTTCTGCACTTTTTCCAATGCTATAATATCCTTTTTGAGGCGTGGTGACCAGAACTATACACAGTACTCCAAATGAGGTCGCACCATCGATTTATACAGGGGCATTATGATACTGGTTGATTTATTTTCAATTCCCTTCCTAATAATCCCCAGCAGTGTTGGCCTTTTTTATTGCAGTTGCACACTGTCTCGACATTTTCAGTAAGTTATCTACTACGACTCCACGATCTCTCTCTTGGTCAGTCTCTGCCAGTTCGAACCCTATCAACATGTATTTATAGTTAGGATTTTTGCCTCCAGTGTGCATCACTTTGCACTTGGCCACATTGACACCCACTCGCCCATACTTGAAGGATCCCTTTGGAGTGCCTCACAGCTTACTTAGGAGCCTTTGATGACGAACTTTGTCAAAAGCTTTCTGGAAGTCAAGGTAAACAGCATCTATTGGGTCCCCCTTGTCCACATGTTTGTTCACTCCCTCAAAGAACACTAACAGGTTAGTGAGACAAGATCTTCCTTTACAGAACCTATGCTGAGTCTGCCTCAATACTTTTTGTTCATCAATGTACCTACTAATTCTTTCCTTAATAACAGTTTCCACCAACTTACCCGGTATTGACGTCAGACTGACTGGCCTGTGATTTCCTGGATCTCCTCTGGAACCCTTTTTAAAGATGGGGGTGACATTAGCTACCTTCCAGTCCTCAGGAATGGAGGCAGATTTTAACGAAAGATTACATATTTTTGTCAGGAGATCCACGAGTTCACATTTGAGTTATTTCAGAACTCTCGGATGTATGCTACCCGGGCCTGATGATTTATCAGATTTCAAGTTGTCTATCAGTCGTAGGACCTCCTCTCTTGTCACCGCAATCTGCCTCAGGTCTTTCAACACCTCTCCCGAAAACAGTGGTTCTGGAGTGGGCAAGCACTTCTCATCTTCCACAGTGAAGACAGAGGCAAACAATGCATTCAGCTTCTCAGCCATTTCCCTATCATCCTTCAGTACGCCTTTAACCCCTTGGTCATCCAAGGGCTCCACTGCCTCCCTGGCTGGTTTCCTGCTTCTAATGTATTTGAAATTTTCCACATTTGGTAAAATGTGGATAATTGCTCTTCCTGTCACTCGAAAGGAAGAAGCAATCAAGCATTGTGATACTATATTGTTATTTCTCCATATTCCATATTTTTCTCATTCATACAGGAGTCAATGACAGGCTGAGAGACTATGACTTATTGGGTTACAAATAGTTACAACAAAGATACTTTTAAGAATTGCTGATACATATACAGATAATTTTTGTTTAAAACAAGCAAGCATAGTCACATGATTCAAACAAAGGACCAGAGGTAAGCTGGGAAAGGTCATTGCACTCTCTCGTCTTTTGCTCTGTAACTCATCTGCCTATCTGTAAGTGTAGATTAACGTCATGTCCATCTGACAGAGACAGTGTTAACCTGATGCTCCCACAGACAGGGCTGTGTTGCCCTTGCTCTGTGTTGCCCTTGCTCTGCTGTGACCTTCCCTGTGGTGGAGGACCTGCAGGGCCTCAGACTGGAAAAGGGAGGGGGTTGCACCACCTTCTTCTTCAGCCTTTTTGTATTCTTTGCTCTCCCACACTGCCTGAGCAGGGATACTTCATCTCTCCTCAGCTGCTGCAAACCCTCCTTAAATAGGCTACCCTTCCAATTCTTCCCCTGGCTTGCTTCTCCCCTCTACCTCTTCACCCAACTAGGACCCTCCCTTTCCCAAACAGGACAGGACCCACCTGGCTGCCAAGCTCTATTACCAAACCTAGAGTGTGCAGCCCTGCCCTGCCTGTTCTGGGCATGCCTGGCCTGGCCACGGCAGCTGCTAGTTGTATATGGGTTGTCTCAGCCAAGGTAAATCGATCCTGCAAGCAAAGGGTTAAGTCCCATTGCTGGAGAGTTAGGAAACAGTAATTTGATCCAGACTGTATTACCACTTCAACCTACAACAAAGTCCAGCACTCTTCCCACTAAATACACCTTTCTCTTACTACTCATAAAGTGGCGGTATATTAACTATCACCCCAAATGCCTTCTAAGGTTCTCAGGGGTAACAATGTACTGGGGATCCATTGTAAGAAATAAAGCAGGAAGTAGTGCAACTCACTGAATGAGGGGCTATGGTGCAGGAGCAAAGTGGTATTTTTTTGCTCATCCTGGATAAATTAAACTCCCATGCTAGTAATTTGTGTCTAGTGTTCTTGCACACAGGTAGGATTTCCATTGTCCATGCTCTCAGGATTCAACAAGCTACAAATGTGTGGATTGTTTCAGCAGAGGACTCTGACTGAATTACATTCTTATACCCTTCAGTGCAATACAATGACATTGGGAAAATTTCCCTTATGCATCCACAAGTGAAAGGGATCTGTGGCAGAACGGGCCTGCTCTGGCCTGCAGGCCCTATTCCACCCAGCCCTCCAAGGTTTTTGCAACACCTGGAGAGGCTTTTCTTTCCCTCTCAGGTAACCCGCTGCCACCACCTGACCTTTGTAAGGAATTGCCCTCTGGGAGTGTCAGGACTCCCAGCTTCCCTTCCAAGATCTGAGGCCTTGACTCTGTGTCTCCTGCTGCCCAGTGCCTGGTCACCATGGGGATAGTTTACTGCCTTGTGCGCCTTTGGAGAAATAGCCACTTGCCAAACTGCCTGCCTTCCTCCTGCTGCCCCTTTTAGAATAGAATAGAATAAAATATTCTTTATTGCATTATCAACAAAGTGCCATAGCAGCTATTTTTAAATTGTGTGTCCAAGATGGTGGATTCTATGTGGTACAGAGAACCACTGCCAGCATCCAAAGTTATAAAGTACTTATTAAAAAGAAAATGTTCACAAGCATACTTTTAGCACATCACCAGATTGGGCAAGGGATTCAAAAGAAAAGGGTAAAATGCAATTCCTCTGTCCCTCTCTCTATACATACCCTAACAGATGTTAAAATATAGACAGACTCCTTTAGCTTAGAATGTTTTAGATTTCTACATTATGACCATTACCTTGAAGCTTCCTCCAGCTCTCCGGGACAGCTGCCTCCTACAGACCTCAGTTAAGGGTTCTGTCTGTTCTGATGGACTCCGCACCCTTCCTCCTTAATCCCTTTAGTTTTATCACCTCTCTTTTCCCCCACCCACTAAACAGGTCAGGCTGGATCAAAGAACTTTTTCTTGAGGTTTCCAGAAATTTCCTTCCTGAAGTCCCTCTAGTATTTAATTGCTCCAAATCTGTTCCCTGCTTGGGGATGGGGGAGAGCTTGACCCACCCATTATCTCTCCTGCTAGATCTATAACATTTTTATGAAGGTGGGCTGAGGTAAGTCTGGAAAGCAATTGAACTGACTTCTTCCTCCCATCCTGTTCTCTGCCCAGAGAAAAATAAAACTTTTGAAACTCAGAGTGAAGGTTTTGTTCATTTTCAACCTTAAAAGGAAAAATGCATTTCTTCACAGGATCCATTCCTATGCCCCGTTTCACACACATATTGGGTACCATCAAAAGCAGGAATTTGTAACTACTGGTAGTTTATGCACTCTGGTGTGACCCACTGTAACTTCCATTAGAACAGGACAATTTGCTACAGATAGACCTTTTTATGATGGCATTAAACTACTGGAACCTTAACATTATTTAGGTTTTATCGTAATGCAGTAAAAATCACCCACTGTTACAACAGCTTTAAAACATATGAATTAGGCTATTTCAGTAACCTTTAGAGATGTGTTATTCTTTGTCATATTACTGAGTCATAAGAAGGGGCTGGTTACCTCTAAGAGGTTTAAATTTCCTATCTATTAAAGTAATACCAGCAATCTGTTTTTTCTGGGCTATTGGGGAAAGGTTAAAATGAAAATTGGACTTTAGGGAGTACCTTCTATTCCAAGAGCAGGTTGAAAACATCTCATCTGTAGCAAGCAAAGTCAGGTTCTCTTTACAAAGCAGTTATCAAGGGAAATGACTGGTGATAACTTTATTGATTAAAGCAACTCCAAAAAAATTCAAACTTTAGCTGCTATCTAGCTCTACCACAGGGAAGCCATTTGAGACACCGAAGTGGTAAAATGAAGGTACCAGAAAACTGCAATGTGTTTTTATAAAGCACAGATGGTGATTTAGAGTGATTTAATGATGCTGTTAATTTTATGTTTAAGTGAAATGCGGAAATGAATCCAAACATTTTTATGAGACAAAAGTTATTGCACACTAGCCCTTATTTTATCGTCCCAGGCAGAGACTGACATACTCAAGACTCCTCACTTAGATATAAACAGACAGCTACATTTAAGACACAAAACTGACAGCCATTTGTCAAGAGTGGCAGTGATGATGGCTGCAGACTCTCTGTCTACTTCTTGGGGACGCTTCACTCGTGCCAGCTAAGCTCTGTGTAGGAAAACACATGTATAAAATGTATTTTATTCTCTTTTATTGACTTGTGATGATGTATTTACTATGTTAATAGGTATAACATAGTCTATTTGCAGGAAGCACACAGACTACTACACTGCTGCCATACTCACTACCCCTGGTCACATGTTCCAGTGAACACATGAACATCCTGCATGTACCAGAGTACACTTTACTAATGAAACTAGGACCCACTACATGGATAAATGTGCGGATTGTATCCCATGTTCACCTGCTTACATGTTGACTATAACATGAAAATGACTCAGCACACATACAAAGAACAATCAAGTATACCCTGTACACAGATTGTACATCTATTCCCTGTGACATGTGAACACAGACAGAATTCACACCAGCATACATTGAGATTTCTCTTGTAGGAAAAAGGTCAGACTTTATTTGGTCGGGGGGGGAAGGGGGAGCTAATGCCAATGTTGCCAGTATAAAAAAGAATAACTTGAATCACATTAAAAGATTAAAATATAATTCACACAAGGAGGGACAATATGGGATAACAATTATGTTACAGGAATCATGTGTATCTGACAAGATGCACAGAACTTTTAATAGCTTTTCTATCAATCTATTACATTTTTACTCCACTGCTCTTCCAAGGAAATCAGGGCAGTATAAATGGTTCTGCTTGCTCACTTTCTCTGCCTAATAGCCCTGTGAAGTTGGATAGGTGCCTGAAAATTTATCTTAAATAAATCGGCATTTCGATTTCCACTAGCAAGTGGACCCAATGCAATAGTGAGAGGAACCGTAGCTGGGTGAACCCAAGGCATTGCATAATACAGGATCGATGAGTGCTTCGATTTATTTTTGGATTGCATTCTTTTACATTTTTGTGATATGATTTTAATTTTTGTAAAGTAGCACAAACTCTCTCAGAAGTGAGATATAGGGGTGTTGTGCGTAAATGTGGCAATAAAAAGGAGTAGGATACATGGCAAGCTACAGGACCAACTTTAATCACAGGACCAAGTTGTTTTGTTGGGTATGGAGGAGGAGGTAATCACTGGCTCAAGGAGTTCAAGGATCAAGAAGGGGCTACCCTTTTCATTGTTTCCCATCTTATTTCCTGAGGCTAAAGATGCATAAGGGAGGGAAGGTGATCTTGTCAGATCTTGGAAGCTAAGCAGGGTCAGCCCTGATTAGTTGTTTGGTGGGAGACCTCCAAGGAAGACTGCAGAAGAAGGCAACAGCTAACTACTTCTGCTTCTTACTTACCCTGAAAGACCCTTGCTGGGATCACCATAAATTGGTTGCGACTTGATGGTACTTTAAACACACACACAAAGATGCACAAAATCCAGTAAGAACAATGGATACAAGATCTATCTGGCAGAATGGCTATCCATCCAAGCAACCAACAACTGCAGACACTGAAACATGCATTACCTTGCTCGGTGACTTTATGAAATGGTTGGGGCCTCCAATTCAAGCAAAACAGGGAAGACGTGTATCACCGAAACCACAGCAACAATGATTTCTCTTGTCTTACCTTCTATTTCAGCTCATGCTGGAATAAAAATTGTCATTAAGGTGCCACTGGAACCCTATTGTTCTTTATCTATTAATCCCTTACTGAGTCTAAATACTTGCTTGCCTATGTAGTTCCATTTTGTTTGTTTTTGGAACCATCAAGCTCCGAGCACACTGAGCTCTTTGCTCAAAAACCTGCTCACTTTTTGTCAAATGGATTTTTCTGAAATGGTTTTTTTGGTTCGCCTAGCCCTTCAAGTTGGGATTAGTGGATTAGTACAAGTGGAATACGGTGTTCAGTTCTGGCCATCTCATTACCGGAAAGATTGCAACAAATTGGAAGGAGCTTGAAGAACAGCAGCAAAAATAGTTAAGAATGCTGAGCGATTGACTTGAGAAGGAAGATTACAAAAAGTGAAACGTATAGCTTAGCTGTGACATAACTGATGAAAGATTAGGATAACTGTCTGCAAATAACAGATGGGGGGAACCATACTACAGAGTGTTATTTCCAGCAAAATTAGGAATAATGAGATTAAAATTAAGAGAAAGTCAAACTGAACTCAATGAGAGAAACTCCTTTTTGGCACCACAAAAATCCTACAAGAAATTTTTTACAGTTAGGCAAATAATCTGTTTTCTTTACTTTTGTCAGTTATTGCCTGTATCTCTACTTGCAAAGGCAGCATTACAGCACATTATGGTTACAGAGAGACAACTGAGGTATCAAAAGAAAAACAAGGAAATGTTAATTTGCAAAAACAGTGGCTTTCCCAATTTGCCATTCGCCTCCCTCACCCATCCAGATAAACTTAAAAAATAAAAAAAATTGAAGTCAAACAGGCTGCAATCTCTGAAACCCCCATAGCTATTATCAGTAGAACTTTGGCTCTAGTATATTGAAAGGAGCTCCCCCCACACTTGCTGAGGTGTTATGCAAAGTTTATGACCATTGCACCTGCTCAGAGCTGAAGAACACTGCCAGCTCTTAGGGCCTAGAGACAGATAGAGTTGTGTGTGGTTGATGGGAAAGGCTGCGACTGAAAAGGAAGCAGGACACACTATCCAAGTGCTGGTCTGATGTAGAACTGGTTGTTTATGAAAGTTGTTCATGTATGAGAGTATATGAATGGTTATTCAACTAGTCTATGTGCACATGTACATGTGGTGTACATGGGTCTATGTGGGAATGGGACACTATGAATGATGGTGAACAGAGCAAAGGCACAAAAGCCACTGCACATATAGACAAACCCCACAAAAATGTGTGTCTCAATTTATCATCGTATCATATATTCTAATAGCAAAGTTAACCAAATCTGAGGATACTTAAATCTGGTGATTATAAACACACATACACATTGGAGCAATACTCTGTCTATGCTGTGAAGTCTTGTGAGCAAAAATTCTACTTTGAGAGCTACTGGCATGAAAGTTGTGAGCGAGCTATTTGGCTGTTACAAAATTAGTTTGCTCTGGAGCCCTCCTTCCTGAGCTAAGACAAAAATGTGTGAGCCAGAGGCTAAAAAACTGTGAGATAGCTCACACTAACTCAGCAGAGAGGGAACACTGCATGGGGGGGGGTTAAAATAACAAAATGAGGAGGTTGCTAGGCAACCACAGCATTCTAGGCTTGATTTCTGTCAGTAAAAGGCAGGGGGAGGGGTCCTTTCCATGGCTGTTTTAGTCTTTGAAGGAAGACTCATTGGGCCAGGTCGGGCAGCAACCAGTGAGTGACTTCGTATCACCCAACTCACCTAGGCCTGGCTCCTTGCTACTGTTCAACAGCAGTCATCCTATTAAAGTCAGTGTGGTGTAGTGGTTAGAGTTTCAGAGTAGGGTCTGGGATACCCAGGTTCAAATCACTGGAAATCACTGGGATACCCAGGTTCAAAGCCTACCATGGAAGCTCACTAGGCGATATTGTGCAAGTCACCTACTTTCAGCCTGACCTACCTCACAGGGTTGTTGTAAGGATAAAAGGAGAAGAGAATAATGTAAGCTGCTTTGGTCCCCAATGTGGAAAAAGGTGGGGTAGAAATGAAGTAAATGAATAGTAAATATAGCTGAAGATGGGAAGCAGATATTAGGTAGGTTGGTGAATGGCTGAGAAGAAGAAAATGAGGCAGGAAAAGGGGAGAGGATATGGGGGTTGTGACGAGAGAGAGAGGCTCAGAGAGAGAGAGAGAGAGACACAGAGGGTTCCCTACCTTGCAAGTGGGCCTGGCCCAGCAGCTGTCACCATACAACTGGGCGATTGTTTTCCTAGGTAGAGGCTTCTGCTGGGGAGGGAAAGCTGAACACAGAAGGGCAGATAAAGGTAGGTTGGCAGCTGGGTGGGAAGGAAAAAAGGAAACAGGAAAAGGGGAGAGACTCTGGGGACTTTCAGGGAAGGGAAAGAATGGGGGAGAAGAAATGATATGCCTCCCACAAGTCCTTGTGGGTTCCCAGTTGTTATGATAACAAAACTCTTGAGATTTTATACCAAAAGGGGGGGAAATTACTTCTGATTTGAAATTCAAGTGTTTGATAGAATTAAAATGAGGAGAAACCCTATATTTCTAAAATCTGTCTGAGGGGACCATCACAAACAAGCATGAGTGACTAAGTCATCTTAATGCCTTTTTTCTTTAATAAGGCAAACCAAACAAAGCATGAAATGTGAGGTCATCACATCATTTCTAGGTTCCAAGACAAAACATGCTGCTGCTGCTGCTGTTTTGCCTCCAAAACCACTGAATGGAATTATTATCTTGTAATTCATAACTCTTATACCTTCCAGGGGAAAATCTCTGTCAGAGAAATTAGGCCTTACACTTAAGTAGAGCCAGCATCTCCTGTATGTCTCCCTAGTTCTGTGTACTGTGACAAAAGCTAGGAAATGTAAAAGGAAGGGCTACATAGTTGGCTAAGTCTTTGTACACATGATTGAGAACTCAATGGCTTTTAGACTTGAAACAACATTAAAGCTAAACAGTGATGCAGATTAATAAAAGATAGTGTGTATGGTAGGCAATAAAATAATAAAAGAGGAACATGTTTGTACTGTGTGGATTGGAGTAGTCTTTTTATTTCTGCTCAGTACAGCAATTTTAAGACTCAGTCTTGAATCCATATTCATCAATATATCTTCTCAGTGCTGATGTAAATGAGGCTAAGACCTTGATTTGGAGGAAAGGATTCCTTATCTCAGATTTGCGCCACTGACACCTATGAAACTGGAAACAATCAGGTTTTCAGAGCCCCTCTCCCATTCACTAAGCGGCTCCCCTTCTGGTCAGTCTTTTCCCTTGTCCACGTCAGTCGTTTCTTACATTTTGCTAGCCAGGACAACGTCATGAGAACATTACTAAGCTAAAGTAGCATCTTAGCATGCTCTTTTAAAGTCAGGAATATTAAATATGGGAGGATTGTATAGGGCCAGAATTTCCATTCCATTTTCAACTATGAGTCACAGAATATGCAACTATGTTTATGTACCTGGCATCAGTACCACCCTGTAACTTCTTGTACACAGAATCCATGCTGTGGTGCAACAGACTCATGCGATGGTCAGTGTACGAGTCTGCACAGCAGACACACAGTATCAGTGCTTACCTTGTCACAGGTGGAGTATCATACCAACAATATCTCACTAAGGAGGTACATGGTATCCTATGAGCTTATTTCCCCACCTTGTATTCTGTCGATCTTGACTCATCCATGTAGCACTGCATGCATGACTCTCATTTAAATGGGGCCACTTTGACTGCTCATGCAGTGTTAGCATGGCAAGGATCCCTCGCCTAGGCAGGCATTATGATGCTGTGCCAACACCATCGGTGTAGCAGCTGAAGTAAAATGCCAGACATGTTTTAACCCTACACAGTAAAACTGCTCTTGTTGACATCACATCTTTTCAGAGCCCTCTTAATTATGCTGCACATGGCAAGAAGATCCATAACATCACGGTCATGTTACAGGAAAAGCAGGAAACAGTCTGTGCTAAAGAAGAATCTTCTCCACTGCTAAGTGTCCTATCCTTGCATCTTGTTGCTCCTCTCAGTGTGTAAGGAAAGAACGGTACGAAGCATGGTTATCTGTGTACACGCATGAACAACAGATCCTTGCATAAAGCAGCAAAAAAAAACCACCCACAAAAAACCACCCAAAACCAGAAATGGACTAATGGATTGAAAAGTACTTCTCACCGAACCCTTTAATATCAAAATCCACTAAAAGTATCAGTGATGACAGAAATTTGTTAATCGTGTTTTTGCCCTATAGGAGTTCCAACAATAGCAATCTATCACATTTTTATCCCATCTCCTCCCCCCTCTTCCATTTTATTCCACCATCCCTGCAACGGGTCATGCTCAGAGGCAGTAGCTAGCCCAGGGTCATCAAGTGAGCGTCACAGTTGAGTGGGGATGTGAACCTGTGTCCAACACTCTAATGACTGTGCCACCAACGAGCTAAAAAACGGCTCATCCAATTGGTCAAATCATGTGAGCAGCTCAATGAGGGAACACGAATTCACACAATGTTTCTTTTCACAAACAAAGTAGCTGTGGTCTTGCATCAGTTTGTGGCTCTCATGATTCATAATTACCTGAGTATACTGCTAGCAAAAGCATTCCCCCCACCATCGACATTGGCTGTTGGGAATATTGCTGGACTCAATTCACACAAAGTTCAAACAGAAATCTTACCTCGTGTGGTTCCACACCCATTTCTCTTAATGCTGACTGGAAAAACATTTTGGCTGGCTTCCCCACCACTTCAGCTTGAATGTCACAGGCATACTAGAAGACAGGACAAAACTGATTTTGCAGTAAGGAAAAAAGAGTGTCCAACTGATTTACATAAAGCTCATTGAAAAGTATGGAATTGTTGACAGGTCAAAAAAATGAAGGTGGTGCCCTGACCTGGATAGCCCAGGCAAGCCCTATCTCATCAGATCTCAGAAGCTAAGCAGGGCCGACCCTGGCAAGTACTTGGAAGGGCAACCTCCAAGGAATACCAGGGCCAGGACGCAGAACACGGTAATGTCAAGCCACTTCTCTGAAACGTCCTAGCCCCACTAGGGGTCGCCAGAAGTCACCATGATTTCCAGGTTCACAAACACACACACACAGAGAAAATACTCACAAAAAAGAAGAAGAAGAAGAAGGTGGTAGGTACACAGTAGGGACACTGATTGCAGAAATACTGAAAACCCACCTGCAGTTGTTCATGGAACATTATGTGTGTCACTGCCCTCACAAAGGAATTCTCTTGAAATCCCAAGAGGGATTTACTAGAGGGATATTTTTGCTGTTCCCTAATACATGCCAGTAAGATACCCCAGATCTGGGTGGGAAGGCAGAGTAACTATGCAGGGAATAATGGGGAAACATGTTAGTCCTTTTCACATGTTCTGAAGAGAACATGCTACATGCAATTCTCTTGATATACATGATACATGTAATGGTTCTGGGTTATGTGAGTAATTATTTTTCCAATACATTGGCCCCGGTCACACGGCAAAGCTGCCGCGGGAGAGGTACGGATGGTGGGCGGATTATCCGGGCGCGATCACACCCCAACATCTGGGAAGTGGAGCGCACCTGTGGCTTACCGCCGACAATGTGTGGGGAGGGGAAGGGAAAGGAGTTTGTAAGCCACTCTGAGACACCTTTGGGTAGTGAAGGGCGGGGTATAAATCCAATGTCATCGTCTTCTTCTTTATTTGCACCTGATATGCTGCACCATCAGAAGCCAAGTGAGTGGTGGTATTCATGTGTCACGCATACCAAACCAAAGACCAATGCATTCCTTCTCATATTCTATATGCCTCCTCTTGAATTAAGATAGAACAGATGAATGGAAAAGCCCCGGGGGGGAGAGGAAGAATTCTGAGAAAAAAATGTTTTGTCCGTTTTCTTCCCTGCCAAGGATATTTTCTCCCATTTTTCCAAGAAAAAAACTGGGAAATTTGAGGGAGTACTGGGGAAAAAACTTTTCCTTCCTCTTTTGGAATTAGTGAAAGGCTCCTTAAGACAAGAGGGTTTTTTAATCTGAAAACGTACAGCATAAAAAAGGCTGAGAACTTTAAAAAAATTCCAACGGAAAAATTGGGAAATTTTGGGAAGCACTCATCCTTTGGGATGAGTGAAATGCTTTTTAAGACAATATTTTACTAAAAATGTGTAACAGAAAAATGTTTAATGCAAGATAGTCTACACTACATATACTGTAGAAATTTACAACCTTTTTTCAAGATTTTGTTTAAATGCAAACAATTTTGGGAACAATTAATATTCTATACTGTGTTTAACTATAATTATTATTAAAGAGTTCTGCACTTTTAGTATTATAAAGTTTAAACTGGTATCCAAATACTTACTTACTTACTTCATTTATATACTGCTTCTCTTCCCAATGGGGCCCAATATCTGCTCATTACTGTTGTTCTGTCCTCCATTTTATGCTCACAACAACCATGTGAGGTAGGTTAGGCTAAGCATTTGTGACTGGCTTCCACGGCAAAGCAGGCATTCAAACCTGGGATTCCCAGTTCCTAGTCAAACACTCTTAAGTACTACATTACACTGGCTCAAATATGTTAGTAGTCCTAAATAATGTGACAATATGAGAGTGTTTCCGTCCAGATAAAATACTTTCTTTGTTTAATGCAGAGTTTGTTACCTACTTTTGACTTTTATTTTGTCCAGCCTCTTGGATGGGAAAAAATTAAGATATGTATGCTAAGGCAGCATAGTGTGCAGTTGCTCTCAGCTCTCTCTCTCTAGTAGGTGCATTTGCAATATAAATATATTTATACTTTTAGAAAGAGATTTATACTTTTAGAAAAAGAGATTTATACTTTTAGAAAAAGAGAGTTATACTTTTAAACACTGCAAGTTTATTAGTTAACTAATCTATAAATGGTGCATTTATGTTGCTTAAGCAATAAAATAAGTTCAGGTTTGATAGGTAAGTAAGTACTGCATATATTCCAATTCCCCACTCTTCCACATGAAGCCAGCTGGGTGACCTTGGATCAGTCACATTTTCTCAGAGCTCTCTGAGCCCCACCTACCTCACAGGGTGTCTGTTGTGGGGAGAAGAAGAGAAGGTGATTGTAAGCCACTCTGAGACTCCTTTGGGTAGTGAAAAGCGGGATATAAAAACCACCTATTCTTCTTCTGTTTTCTTCCCAAGGAAAAAAAATAAGCTCTCCCCCACTGTGGTTGCAAAATTTCTAGAAATTTTACATCTCTAGGTATGGAGTAGCAAAGAGGCTCTTCCAAAAGCCAAAACACATTTAAAAGTTTTCCATCCCCACAACTTCTTGCTCAGTCCCAGGTTTTACATATTCTGAATGTTAAGGTTATTAGATTAAGATAATCAAAACCAGATTAAATGATATTACTTTTCACTATAGTTAGCTATACATCCTTTCCAAATTAAACAAAACTCCACAACACAAGAAAAAAACTTCATAAAACAGAACACATACAATCCCGCCCCCCAAGTCTGTAGCTACTTTTTTGCTCAAATAGTGTGGATACATAAATCTGCAGATAAGGGTTACGTAGAGAGAAAACAGATATTTCTGCAGACTTGGGAGACTCATGAGGTTTTCAAAAAAATCTGAAAGCTATTTTAAAAAAAGAGGGGGGGAGGGTAAATCATAGGTCCTCCATTTGTAATCATGTATTACTAACATTTCTCTTTGAATGATAAAATACCTCTAGGGCCTTCATATATACTCCGACATCAAGTTTCAAGCCATCAGTTTCTTTATAATAGCGCCTGAAAATGAAAAAGATCAAACAAAATTGTCTTAACTCTCCTTCCTTATTCTTTTCAAAGCTTGCAGTTTAAAGATAAGCAGAGTTACAATCTCCTAAGCAATGTGCTTACAAGGATGCAAGTGCTTAGGAAAGTGCCATTAGTTTGTTACCTCATGAGCTTTCACTCACACTAAATAAGAACATACTCATTTTGTTATTAAAAACAGTACAGCTGACAACAAAATGCAGAGACAGAAGCAGAATGCAAAACCAAAATACAATTAAGCAGATGGGATAAAATGTCACAAATAGGACATGCACCAATCTACCCGTAAGCCAAAGGTTCACCGTTGCAATATTTTTTGGCTTCCAAAAATGGTAATGATCAGACAGACACAGGGGCAAATGCTACAAGGAAATGCTAACTTTAACAGATGTGGAACATCCCTGACTGAACTGCTGATTGCTATTTAGGGACTGCATAGCACTGGCAAACTATTCTACTTACAAAGTTTCATATATTGTCTGTCCAGTTTTACACACATACCGTGAAAAATAGCTTGAAGACAATTCTGTACTACATCTCTTCAAAGTACGCACATGAAATAAGATCTTATTGCAGAAGGCAACCTGTTTGGCTACAAACTGAAAATGTATGGACAGATCTACATATTTTGCTACGTATAACTGACCTAATTTGTTTGCTATGTTGATGATGTGAGAAGTGCCAATTAACTGATTTTAGCAACTGTTTTTAGCCGACCAGTCATCTGCCTTTAACTGATTGTCCAATTAAATGTAGACAGCTCTTCATATTACCGAAACATCACTAAAAGTGCCTTCTGTAGATATCAAAGCACAACTCTTGCTAGAAGAAAAGGCCCGTCTTTAATACGGTCATTCCTTTTCGAACAACATACCAGCAGCAAAAGAGGTTCAACAATGAGCAAGTATGCTCTTACCCAGAGGCGAACAGGAAAAGCAAAACAGCCCTAGTAAAGGGCCACGCCACTCCACGGTCACAGTTCTCCCTGGCCATTTCCCCAAAGACAGAAGGGCTAGCCGGTGGACTGCTGCAGGGCCAGCTCAGCCAAGGAGAGGCTCATTCTGCATGGGGCTGGCACAGAAGAGATGGCCCTTATGGAGCGTGGGACAACCGTCAGGACAGTGGCCCACCAAGACTTTCACCAGTAGTGTGAATGGCCAGTCCACCCCTGCTCTTACCTCTCAACCCCACCAAGTAAAGGTGGTCCTCAATTAGGTGACTCACCAGCCAATTAGAGCCTGGAACTCTACCTAACATAGCTTTTTAAAAATTTTCTGCAGCAATAGATGTGTTTTTATTCTACAGCACTAGAAGACAGGTGTACCTACCAGGCTAAGGCCACAGTTCCACACTGGTATACATCTTTAAAAGAGGTTTCCTTCCCCCATAATATATGTTGCAGCTCTGATGGTGGAACACACCATGGAATCCAAGCAAATATTGCTAAGTGGTTTAAGGTTTGCCACAAAGCTGACACAATTCTAATCATGTTTCTTTGGAAGTTTTAATTTTAGGAGGGTCTACATCCAGACAACCATGCTTAGCAATACAGACTTATAAAGACCTTTTGTTCTAAGGATGTTCAGTGTCTTCTTCAAGTTCAGGATATTATGAAATACATTTCTCTCTCTCTTTTTAACAAACAGAACAGCTATCTCCTCCAAGTGTTTTCTTTGAAGTATGAATAAAAGTCCCCAGACAAAGATCCAGAGAACAAAAAAACAAGATGTGTAGGATAAGCAGTCAGATAAGATTTTATGCTTTATCCTTCTGCCATTTTCGATTATTCAGCACAGCCTCTCTTTAAAATGACCACTTGACCTTTGCTAGAACAGCCATTAACCTTCTATAGTCTAGCGTAAACAGCTTAATTTTCTGACAGTGGCATGACAGAAGAAATTACAAAGCCAATTCCCACTCTCGGCCCAAAACAGATGCTAAATGTAAATCACTCCTTTTTCAGGAGGAGAGCATTCTGCTCCAATAACTCCAGTGCTCCAGATTTCTAGAGAGCAAATTAAAACTTTTAGCAGAAATTAATGTGACTTCTCTCAAAGTGAACTGGAAGCAGTGAACACCGGTTACACATTACACATATCAATCCCCACATGCAGAACAGCAAAGTGCATCTCGCTGGTACTGCTACTGTTTTAATAGATGTTTGATCTGAATCAAGGCCCAAAAAAAATAATGTCATTGTTTGCAAGGCAGCCTTCTAAGAACTTACAAGCTCAACTAGTGTAGGCTTGTATATATCTTACAAGCTTGGTATATCTTTGCAAGATAGTTCACCTGGCACCACCCAGACCCCATTCCTTGTCCACGGTAGTTCCAACTTTGCAGAACAGGCTCTCTGAGAGGGTAAGGAGGAGCCATACTGAAAAATTTTCAGGAGACGTTGCAAGACCTTCTTATTTCCAGGACTTTGAACAGGTTACAGAGAGCAGGCATCTTTTGGAGCTAGGGTGGTTGTCTGGGGTTTTATTCTCTGTTTTAAATTGTGATGATTTCAATTTGATTTGTAACCCACCTTGAGCCACGAGGAAAGGCAGGATATAAATATTTTAATTAAAAACTAACAAACAAAACAAACACTGGTCTCGCTCAAGCTACCTTTAACCTGTTCCCATCTTAGATTAAAGCTAGGCTATGTAAATTCACGTGAGATCTCACTTACTTCCATTGAACTAACTTTATCAAAACTCAGACCTAGGCTTCCAGCTATTCAGAAATAAAGTTACTTGCAGTACCAGGAATAAAACAAAATGGATGCAATCCAATACGCAAGTGCATTTAAGGCTACAATCAGAAGCACATTGAGTGGACCTATTGAACTCAGCAAGGTTTGTGTGGTGGAAAAGCACCATCAAGTCACAGCTGACTTATGGCGACCCTGTAGGGTTCTCAAGGCAAGAGATGTTTAGAGGTGGTTTTGCCATCGCCTGCCTCTACATCACGACCCTGGTATTCCTTGGAGGTCTCCCATCCAAGTACTAACCAGGGCTGACCCTACTTAGCTTCTGAGATCTTATAAGCTCAGGCTAGCCTGGGCTATCCAGGTTGGGCCAGCAGGATTTACTTCCAAGTAAATGTGGTTGGGCTCCATATAAGAATGTGTCATATCCTATTGACTTGAATGTGTCTTTTCAACCATTCCTGAACACGTTTACTCACTGAGTCCAAAGGAGACAACTTTCTAAAGTATTCTGCCTTAATGTGTAAGTAAATTTAGCAGTCATGGGACAGGAGGACAGGTCCTTTTATGGATTAAAATTTGGCTAAATGAACAGAAGCAGAGAGTAGGACTAAACAGACAGTTGCCACAATGGACGGAGGTAAGCAGTGGGGTCCCACAAGGGTCAGTATTGGGGTCACTGCTATTTAATTTGTAAAGAATCTAGAACTGGGAGTGAGCAGTGCAATGGCCAAGTCTGCAGGTGACAAAAAATTATTCAGGATGGTGAAACCTGGGATCACTATGAAGAACTTCAGGAAAAAATCTGATGAGCAGGCAACAATGTGACAAATGAAGTTCAGTGTAGGGATGTGCAATGTGATGTGCAAATTGGAGGGGGGGGAATCTCAGCTTTAAGTACATGCTAATGGGGTCTGAACTTCCTGAGACTGACTGGGTGGATAGCTCAAGGAAAATGTCAACCCAGGGTGCAGCAGCAATGAAAAAGGCAACCTCTATGATGGGGACTCTTAGGAAAGGGATCGAAAATAAAACAGCCAACATTATAATGCCCTTGTATAGATCTATGGGGCAGTCTCATTTGGAATACTGTGTGCAGTTCTTGTCAAAAAAAGGACATTGCAGAACTGTAAAAAGTACAGAAGAGGGCAACCAAGATGATTAAGGGGCTGAAACACCTTTCCTATGAGGAAAAGCTGAAGAGTCTGGGACTTTTCAGTTAGGAAAAGAGACAAATAAGGGGAGACATGACAGAGGTTTATAAAATTATGCACAAGGTTTAGAAAATGGACAGAAAGACTTTTCCCTCCTTTCCTCGAAATACTCAAATTCAACAAGGATGTAGTGATGGCCATAGGCATAGACAGCTTTAAAAGGGGATTAGACAGATTCATGGAGGATTGGTCTATCAGTGGCTACTAGCCATGGTCACTAAAGGGAACCTCCACATTCAGAGGCAGTTTGCATCATTCTTCTCTCTTTCATTTTACCCTGACAACAAACATGTGAGGTAGGTTAGGTGAGAGTCAGATTGAGTCAGATTCGGGTGAGAGTTAGATTGCCCATGGTCATCTAGAAAGCTTTCATGGTGCCATAGGGATTGAAACGCAAAATCTCTGAGTTCCTAGCCTGAAACCCTAGCAATTACACCATACTGGCTCTCCATTATTTGATGCTAATTTGCACTTTATTTACCTTTATTTGGTGTTAGCTAGCTTGGTAAAACTTGGATTACTGAAATCAGGAAACTAGTTGCACCTAATAAAAAGTTCCATGGTTCTAGGAGACTTCTCCATGCTTCACACGTAGTGTGATCTTACAAGGGTGGCATTTCCCTACTTCCTCAAAGCACAATAAAGTGAAAATTATGGGAAAGTAATGTTTATAATAAAAATATGAACCAAAGTAAGGGTCTTTTGAGCTCCTATTCTAAGACAAGATGTGGTGTCCCTTTGTGTCATGACTTTCCCACAATTCATCAGGGCCTCATACTTTCCACCCCTACCTATGACAAACCTGCCATTTCTGCTCTTGTTTCTCCACCCTGCCTCAAATATTTTTGCAATTGTTACACATGTGATTTAAAAACAAAAACAAAGCCACCATTCCAGTTAAATGAGTTTTATAAAATGATCAAAAAAGACTTCTCAGCAAGTCTTACTGGAACATTGCTCTTATTTCAATAGGTGGCCAGTCTGGGGCCTGGGCTATGACAAATGAATAAGTTATTCTAAACCCTGATAGTCAGGATAGACAACATACTGCAGGCCACAAAGCTATTTCTGTAGTTCCTCACACAATACAACTACAGAGATTTTGCGCTTCCAAATAAAAGGGCTTTTTGCATGGTTTCTCCAATACCTAGATGTAGGAAAGACATGTCAGGGATACAGTGATAGGCAAATATATTGTCAGGACTGATGGATGCATTCTGGTATCACTCCCCAAAGCCTAATTTTTTTATACCCCCAAACACACTGGAACCCACTTCTCTGACAAACAGATTGGAGATTTTGAGCAGACACGAATACAAGAAAAGCTGCCAAAGTACAGTAAGTGGGGGAGGCAGAGAAGCAAATTCTACATGCCCCAGTAGAATGAATTCCTCTGGTGCCACAGAACCATATATTGACTAACTTACCCCTTTCCCAGAGATAACAGAACTGGATTCTCCAGGCCAATGAGAACTCGAAAGGCTTCATTAAGATTTTTGTAAGAGAAGTTGTCTGCTGCATCACCAGTCACCACACAGTTGGGGTTTGTTTTATCAATATCAGCAAATTCAGGGATGACATCTGAGAGGGACAACAAATTCCAATCCTTACTGTGTTCCAAATGTTTCCTCTTTATTGATAAGCAAATACAAATTTACTAATTATTACTGCTATACATTCTGACTGGCAATCAAACTCCATGGTATTTTGCGAGAGAATTCTGAAATAGAAATACAAAAGGGGGGAAATGCCACACTGCTCTATTGTAACAGTCCAATCCTACACAGAGTTACACCCTTCTAAACCCATTGATTTCAATGGACTAAGAAGGGTGTAATTCTGTTTACGACTGCACTGTTAGTCTCACATAAAAACGCACTGGAATGCCATGGAAAGGATTTTCTTTCTCCCACAAGTTCCAGGCAGCCATCGCAGGATCTCACAGCTCAATGACAGCTTGCCATCCATAGCATGCCACCTTCTGAACTCTGCTGATTACCTTCTGTGTAATGTACCAACTGATTTCTAAACATTTTCTTTTGACGTTATCTGCCTATGAAGATAGCAAACATTTGCTGCAATGGCAGTATAATACTAAGCTTTATTCCAGTGCAGCTCTTGAGGCATCGGTATGCAAAGTGCTTATTTGTTCACAGGGCAAGCCAGGCCCCAAGCATCTCAAAATGGAGAGCCCTGATCGTCAGAGAACCTGTCCCATCCAGATGTGAGATGCCACACAGACAGCAGGAGTTTAGAATATTCCTTAAACTAGAAAAGTTGCATTTGCCTTTTCAGTTCAGCTTTGAGATGAAGCTTAATAGCAAAACAAGAGAATATCTATCACATTTGTATATCACTTTGCAATCATAAAAGTTCTCACAGCTTTTCACAATAGTGCCAGCAGTGGCACTTTCTGATCTCAAGAAAGCTATCTACTCCTTCCCTAGATTTTCTCAGATTTTTTATTACAATATCATTTCAGTGTGAATCTTTATCTGTACTCATGCCTTCCATCCCCATTCCTATGAGGAACATATAGCTATAAAGTCCAGAAAACTAGTTTCTTCTCAGAAATCCAAGAGAAAATGTACTGTGCTTACTAGACTGAGGGATTGCCATTGAATAATATCCAATGTATGTCCTATTGACTTATCTACGTATCTATGTCTTAACCTACCTATCTATGTAGGCAGGGGTCATTTCATAGGAAAAGAGGTGCAGGAGCTCATTAGCATAACTCATTAGCATAGCTTATTTGCATATGCCACACCCCCTGACATCACCGGAAGTGTTTCAGAAGGCAACACCCACCGCTCAGACTCCACCTAGGTTGCAAAACAGTCCTTATGCTTCTGAAAGAGATTTTGAATTCTCATGTACAAGCAAATAACATAAATGAATTTAGGTTCACTCTTCTTGTGCAATGTTCTAAGCGCAAGGTACTAAACAGCTTTCCCTTGAATGCTAATGCCTTCCATGGAAGGAACAGCATCTTCAGATCAAGTTCGAAGAACTGAAGCTGATTCTGAATTATATTCAGTGGCATCAGAAGTATTTATGCTGAATGCAAGAGTGAGACGGCATCTTAATCTGATCTACCTGCTCACACTATGCTTGACTGCAAATGAGCACATGGTATTAAAGATTAACCAACCATCATGTACAAGAAGGTATGGCCTCAAGTTACGTTCCTTGAGAATGCGGCACGCTGCTGGTGCTGGAGCAGTGACTTCATTTACCACAATGTCAAAGCCCAGTCGCTGCAACTTCTTCACAAACTTCTCACGTGTCGCTTGAGTTTCATTGGTACAAAACTGCAGCTTCAGACCAGATGCCTTGATCCTGTTAAGGTACAACAGTAATAAATCAGCTTCAGAGTTCAGGATTTAAATGAATGATTTTGTAAAAAAACCCAACCCCGTAAATATATGTAAAAGAAGAAAGGGGCATTCAATGTCTACCCTGAATTTGCAAAATAGTCAAGGGTTCTGCCACAAGCACATTAGAAACTTACAAACCAAAACCCTATTTAAGTGAAAGCATTTCTTTTCTAAAAAGATCTGAACTAGTGCAACACCAAGCTATGGACAGATAATCAAAATCCCAATCCCGTTAGTAAATGTAAAACCACATACATTTCCTTTTTTTCCCATTTATCAGGAAATATACTCAAAAGAAATATTTCTGGGTCTAATGGAATTTGTATCTTTGTTATTTGCACTAACATCTTTTGAACCTCCTTCCAATACTGTTTCACTTCATTACATGACCACCAAACATGATAATAAGATCCCACCTGTGCCTTACATTTCCAGCATTTACCATCTAATCCCGGATATATTTGTGCTAGTCTTTCTGGCTCCAAATGCCACCGATGTATCAATTTAAAAACATTTTCCTTTAACGTCACAGCTTTTAGCCATCTTGTATTTTTCCAATTTTCCCCCCACTTATTTGGGTCAATATAACACCCCAATTTTTTTCCTACTTATTCGGGTCAATATAACACCCATGGCCCCTTGGTTACTTTAAAAACCTCATCCTGCATCTTATGACTCAGCAGAAAAGAATAAATTTTACCAAGAATAGTGCTTGCAAAATATTGGAAAAATGAACAGGTACCAAACAGATGGGATTTTATTACTAAAATAATTGAAGTGGTTGAAATTGACAATTTAACGCAAAAGATGCATGGAAATATGAATTCAACATTTCAGGAAGTTTGGTCACAAGTATATAAATGGTTGGAATACAAGGTTAATTTATAATTTGGGAAATCCAAACGACACAAGGAAAGGAGTAGGATCTGTTTTTATGTTATTTGTTAGATGTATTTAGGTGTTGGTTGTAGGTTATTGTTATTGGTGTTATTGTTTGTTGTATATGGAGTTGTATGATAGTAATAGTAATAATAAAAGAAATATATATATGGACAGATAATCAAAATCCCAATCCCAAAACCAAGCACCATTTGATATAATTCATTCTTTCTTTTGTTTCGGTTTTATCTCTTTCATTCTCAGATTCAAGAGTTTTTCCATTTGAAAGAAAAACATTTCTCTGTGGTCTTAAGAACTTTCTGGGCATTGAAAAAGATTCTTACTTTGTGTAGGATAATGACATATTGCAAATAAAGGAGCAGGGACTATCAAGGAGACATAAATTTCTGGCTCAGTTTGTAGGAACAGATGTACCATTGTATTTTAAAGTTCTAATAGTACCTTGATCAAAGGGAGGTCCCACTCCCAACAAGAATTTGTTGATCCAACCCAAGTATTCCTGAGTTTGCAAATGCCTCAAATGGACAACTTCATACCAAATTTCCCCCCATAAAGAGTTAATATCTAGGTTGAGGAGGGGCCATTGCTTAGTGGTTGAACACCTATTTGCCATATAGAAGGTCTCAGATTCAAGCCCAGCACCTCATTTAAAGTATACTAGGGGTTGTGAAAGACTTCACCCTGAGATCTCAGAGAGTAGATAACACCAATGTTCATAGAAAATGGTCTGATTCAGTATAAAGCAGTTTCCTGGGTGTTCAAAACCCCCAGTTTGAAGGAGACAGTATCATCAAAGAGATTCAAGCCAAGTATTTCCATAGGAAGCAATTATGAAACCTGTGATTTCTTTGGAAAGAACCAGCTTATGGCCATTTTAAAAACGTCCAAAGATGTTGTCACCTATAACCCAGGAGAATTGTTATTTTTGTATTATTTGTCTTTCCTAATCATAGGTATGCGAATTATCAATTACACTTAGTGGTTAATTGCCCTTCATAAAAATAGCTTTTCTATTTTAAATTAGGCAGTTAATATATTGTAACTAATAGCATCTACTCATACATTATAAATATATCTTCATTGATTGGAGCAGCAAATGTGAGAATCACTCATGAGCTAATGAAGCAATTGAGTAAAGAAGTGCAGTGTGTATCCAGGGAATAATTATTGTTAATGAATTATGATGTGACCTTCCCAGAACAATGAACAATAGGTGTGACAGTCAGATGACAGTACTTGACATCTGTTATTCCAATCATGGTTGAAGCTACAAAAGTAAAACAGTAATATATTTTGCATTCAGCAAAAGCTTTAAAAAGAACGATCTGACTCAAACAATTTTATTAAAGCACAAATTATGTTCCAACTTATGTGATAGGACAGATACAGGATATGACTGACCAGAATGGGTATTCGATCCCTTCTTTTAGATACTGCTTTTTATTTTAAAAGATCAATGCACAGAAATCTGGAGCACATATGAAGGTACCCTGAACTGCAGTGTTTAATTCACATCAAAAGTGTAAGGGCAATTCCAGATGGAAGGCTTGTGAAGTGTCAGGCATGTGGAATCAACATGGCTAACATTTGCAATCTGTATGGGGACTTTACCAATCCCTATACCAATTGCTTCTGAACTAGCAGAAATAGTGAGATGGACACAGCAATTGTAGCACAGAATAACAATGGGAAGACCAAACCAGCACTCTCATGAATACTGCTTCTTTGAGGTACTTCCTGTTTGTGTGCTACCAGCAGTTGCCAACTGGAAGGACCCCAATAGTTCTTGCTATCCGAGTCCTAAGAAACAAGACAAGGAAGGCACCATATGAATCTTCTAAATAGGTAAAGGTAAAGGTTCCCTTGCTGGAAAGCCAGTCGAATCCGACTCTAGGGTTGCGGTGCTCATCTCCGTTTCCAAGCCGAAGAGCCAGCGCTGTCCGAAGACGTTTCCGTGGTCATGTGGCCGGCATGACTAACCACCAAGGCGCACGGAACGCTGTTACCTTCCCACCGAAGTGGTACCTATTTATCTACTTGCAATTTCTTGCTTTCGAACTGCTAGGTTGGCAGGAGCTGAAACTAGAGATGGGCGCTCACTCCATCATGCGGCACCCGGGTCTCGAACTGGTGAACTACTGACCTTCCACAGCCTGCAGTTCAGCGTCTTAACCACTTGAGCCACCGCAGTTCCCTCTTCTAAATAAGCAAGTCCTAAATAAGTCACTGCATCTCTCAGTTAATGTAAAGTCAGCCACTGAACTTCATAGAAGAGTGAGGACTTGAACCTAGTCCTAATCTAACACTCTAAACACTATGACACAGTAGTGTTACCACAACGCAATCGTCTACTTCTAGTCATTTACTTCAGAATTCCAACAGCACAGTGCTTCTATCATCTCACAAATAAGAAAGGAGCCATGGACAATTTTTCATGACAGCAGATTCCAAGGATACCAAGCCAGAATGCAACCTAACTTTAAAAAATGCAAATTACATGCACAAAAGTTAGTATTTGTTTTATATGGACAACAGTCTATAAAGCAGTGAGTTTTACAGTCCTGGTTCAACTCCTAACACTAACCTTTCATCACAGTCCTGCTAAATATCTGCATTAGGAAGCAAAATCTTAACATCTAAAAGGTGAGGAACCAAGAATTGCATCTGTCTGGTGCTAGGAATCTTATCTGCAGGTGATTGTTACCTCATTATGGTCACTCAATGGCAATGTGATTCTTAACCAACTCAAAAGCACACTCTTCTTTACAAATTCACCACAAGTTCCTTAATACTATACAGAGGTCACAGGACTAAATCCAGGAAAGTTCTGGCTCAAATGAGATTCTTTTTGGTGGGCAGAACCTTTAGATCTCCTATTAGATATGGTGGAGAAGTCATTCTGGAAACCAGGCCCAGGTCTCAAAAAACAGGGACTGGACTAATAAATGTGCAACTCACCTTTAGTCTGAAGCACAGAATGCTTTCTGTCTCAAGTTGTTGGGGGACTATGCCTCAGTTTTAGCTATATGGTTTGGCAGTTTGTCTCTTGCTGCTTGAAATGGCAAAATGGATCAGTTACCCATGAACAGATGCTACTACTTTTTATTTCAAGAAACAGGCAGCAGCACCTACCCATGAGTAAACCTACCAAATTTATCACAAGTATATGAAAAATTGCACAGGGCTGTCTATACTAGCACAAGGAGACACAAACAGAAAATAAATAAAAGGGGGAAAATCCACCAAAGAATCTGATGTCAATGCAGTCTCAGATATCCAGATTTTCAGGTCTCACCTCAACTGATGAAACTGAATTTTGTCTCCATTGCAGCTTTCCCCCAAAAAGGACAACAAAACTAGTTCAGGAAGTAAGGACAGCTTTGACACAATCCCTTGATTTCTCTCCCCCTACTAGTGTCATAACCTTTATGTCATATAAAAACAGGGAGGGGGGAAAGAGGGTTTGTATTTTACATACCCATAGGTTGACCCCAAACCATTGGCAAGGACAGTTGGCTAAGACTGCACAAGGTCACTCAGGATGTCCAATAATTGTCCTAACACTTTACCTGTTATGGCACAATAATGAGAGTTTTTTTCATTATTTTCGGGTGAATGAACCTGGCAGATGCTGACAGCCAGCAGATGTGTAAAGTTCGAGGTGATTTGTAAGGGACCAGCTCATCTGACGCACAGTAATTGCATTGTGGGACATTGTCACTCAGAGTCTTGTCCTGTTCTGTCAGAATGAGGTAAAGGTCAGTTCAAAGAACTGGCATAGCATAAGGGACAGTTCTTCACTGAAATTTTAAAAAAAATATTTTCATACAACTTCTACCCGCAAGCTGAAGCAAGACAGAAATGTGTCCACCACTGTAAGGTGGCTTGGATAACTGGGGAATTCATGATTTTCTGTGTCTTTAAATAAAAGAACAAATAGCTTTAAAATCTTACTTGTAGAGATTATTCCTTTATCAATTCAGCTTTTCTAACATAGAAATCCCCTTTTATTTCTTTGTTGTTTCATTTGTAAGACATGGTTCATTTTTAAAAAGCTCAGAATAAGATTAATGGGGTTCCTACACAACCTCCAACACAGACTAACTTTAAAACATGGAATTGCCTCAGACACACTCAGAACACTTCCTGTTACCTGCCCTTAGAGTTGGTCATCCTACCTATTATCTTCTTGTTTTACTACAAACTCATACATTAGCATAGCCTGCAGTGAAACAAAAATATTCAGATAATTGTAAGGTCAAATAAATAGAGGACTCATATTTATGACATGAGAATCTGTGGGAAACTCATAAGGAAGTCTAACAACCAAATATTTGGCATAACTACTACAGTTTGGTTGACGATGAATATAATCATGAGAATCTGTGGGAAACTCATAAGGAAGCCTAACAACCAAATATTTGGCATAATTTGGTTGACGATGAATATAATTAATCTGCCTTAGACTGGATCTAATTTGAAGCAACAGTTTCAACATTATGTATTTAGCGTAGGGATTGTGCATACAACTTTCTACATTAGCTGGAAACTAATTTCAGAATTTTTGTGCTTTGCAGAAATCATTTCCAAGGTTCAGGGTCAGAATTATGTTTCCTCATTTATTATCATGTCACCATGGACCTGCACTCAAGGTGTGCCTTTTGATTATGAAAGCGCACTTCTACATGCAGAAAGCACACTGGTCCATAGAAAGATGACAACACACTGCAGTTCTGGTATGAATTACATAACACAGGATGAGAAACTGGAACATCCCACTGTCTACAAGAGATGACAGAAACACTTTTAGATTACGGATGAGAAAGACAGCATAAGATGCTTCAGGCCACAAATTTCCCTTGTTGTGACAACAGGATATCCGCTGCAGTGGCTCAAGTGGTTAAGACGCTGAACTGCAGGCTGTGGAAGGTCGGTAGTTCAGCAGTTCGAGACCCGGGTTACCGCATGACGGAGTGAGCTCCTGCCAAACTAGCAGTTCGAAAGCAAGAAATTGCAAGTAGATAAATAAGTACCACTTCGGTGGGAAGGTAACAGTGTTCCGTGCGCCTTGGTGTTTAGTCATGCCGGCCACGTGACCACGGAAATGTCTTCGGACAGCGCTGGCTTTTCGGCTTTGAAACGGAGATGAGCACCGCAACCCTAGAGTCAGACTCGACTGGCTTTCGAGCAAGGGAACCTTTACATTTACCTTTTTAACAACAGGATATCTATCTATATTCTGGTTCTTGCCACTAACAGGCTGCATGGCTTCCGGGATCTTTAATAACTGCCAAGAGCCAGATTCTCCCATAATAAATAGCCATCCCTATCAAGATGAGTCAGTGGGGTGTACTGGTTCGATTAGGAACTGGGAGGTCCAAGCCTGAATTCTCACTCTCCCATGGAAGCTTTCTGGGTGACTTTGGGCCAGTCACACACTCTCAGTTTCGCCTAACTCCCAGGACTGCTCTAAGAATGAAATGGAGGACGACAATGAAAGCCAGTTTGGGTCCCACCTAGGGAGAAAGGTGGGGTAGAAATGCACACAAATAAATCATAATCTTTCTAGCAACTGACATTCCAAAAATGGAGGATGTCACTGTAACACCAGCAGATGTGCGGCCTTAGGCTCCATTCAGATGTCATGAATTCAGCTTGTTGCCATGCTCAAGAGCCCCCTCCTTTCTCCCCTTCCTTCTTCCCCTCACACACACAGAACGATTAAAGGCTTCCTAATTTCAGAAGTCTTGGGGAGGGGGGGAGTCAAATTTACTATAACAGATGGGCAAATGCGTTTGATACCTCCCCACAAACTGGGATTCCTAACCCAGTTTGGAATTCTGGATTCTGGAGAAAAAACAAACTCCAGTATGCCCAGCTGGCTGCATTTGACAACCACATCAAACTGGAGCTTGGCTGAGAGCTAGTTTCGTGCAGGAGTTAGGAGTGTGGATTCTGATCTGGGAGAACAGGGTTTGATTCCCCGCTCCTCCACATGCAGCTGCTGGTGTGGCCTTGGGTCAGTTACAAGTTCTTTCAGAGCTGTTCTCTCACAAGCAGTTCTCGAAAGAGCTCTCTCAGACCCACCTACCTCAAAGGATGTCTGATGTGGGGAGGGGAGGGGAAGGGAAAGGCGATTGTAAGCCTCTCTGACACTCCTTTGGGTAGTGAAGGGCAGGGTATAAACCCTACCTCTTCTTATTTTATTTATTTATTTTATTAATTCTATTTATACCCCGCCCATCCTGCAAACAGGCTCAGGGCGGCTTCTACCCCAATCACAATCTGTGCACAAGGGGAAGGGTTAAGGAAGAAACCAGCATGACAAGAGACTAAATCCATGCCCATCACAAACAGCATTTTGTTCATCATGTCTGAATGCAGCCATAGCATCAATAAGATCAGAAAGTGTCATTCTATTCCTAACACATTCCTACTATAGATATGCTCTGCCATTTTCAAGTACTGAGCTGTATCAGTAAGCATGGGGTTTATTTATTTTTAATAGCTCTTTTAAAAAGTATTAAGATGTATTCTTCTGCATCTCCTTTGTTCACAGCTC
>NW_015173136.1:941567-1013550 GCF_001447785.1 Gekko japonicus
CCTTCCTAACTCATTCCTGGTAACCTTAGAACCATGGCATTTTATTTCCTATTCACAAAACCTTTACCTATTAAGCTCTCTTTGCTTGTGTTCAGAGGCAATGCCCTTCTCCATTTTTATCTACCCTGTGATTCTCCCTTAAGTTCCTTCTCACTTACCAACTTTATTATAGGAAGAAAAGGCCAAAAGTCACAGGAAACAAAACGAGGCTAGAAAACGAGTAGGTGTATATATACACAATCGAGACCTGCATCAAAAATGGTTCACAGGGTCAAGCTCTTGAACAAAACAGGAATGCACGAGGCCAGTATTACTATGCAAGGCAGAAAACTGGGACGCCTCAGAGGATGCTTTAAAATGAGCCCAGTTGTACCACAGAACAGTTAAAGAACTCCAGTTAATAAAAACCTCGTGTTACTGTAAGAGAGAAGCAAAAAGTTGGACAGCAACACTTTTAGATGGTTGGTTCCTCTCCTGGTGCTGGAGCACTTTCATGACACACAAATGCTACACCAGGGTACTGAAAGCTAAAGGAGCAGATCCATCAACTGCCATTGACCTAAAAGGCAACAGGAAGAACTGATGAAAGGGTGATACCACCCAGAAGAAACATTACCAACATTCCTGGCCACAATCCCATAACAACACAAGAAAATCCCTTGCAGAAGCTACTACTGGAAACAGGATGATGGACCAGATGGAATATTGGTCTGACACAGCATGGCTACTCTCATATTCTTAAGGTTGGAAGCATAATATTCTGCAACAGAAAGCTTTTCCTTCAGCTTGCTGAGATGCTAGCAAAGAAAGCTCGAGCCATTTTTACCGAGGAGGAAGAAAAAGTAAATGGCACTCCATGAAATTGCTGAGTAGTCAGGTTAGAATGGATGAAAGGAAGTACTTCTTCACCTAAAGAGAACACATGGAATTCACTGCCACAGGAGGCGGTGGCTTCAAGAGGGAATTAGATAAACATATGGACCAGAGGTCCATCAGTGGCTACTAACCACAAGGTATAGATAGGAACTCTCAGTCTGGGAAAAGTGATGCACTGTATTCTTGGTGCTTGGGGGCGGGGCAACAGTGGGAGGGCTTCTAGTGTCCTGGCCCTACTGGTGGACCTCCTGATGGCACCTGGTATTTTTGGCCACTGTGTGACAGAGGGTTGGACTGGATGGGCCATTTGCCTGATCCAACATTGGCTTCTCTTATGTTCTCTTATGTTCACCTTCTATCAAGTCAAAGAAGTAAAATCGAAGATATAAATATTAAAGCTAAAGAATCCTGATTTCTGGCCTTTTAATATTCCTCCAAATTCGCTACCTGAGGTAGGCCATTTTAACTTGCTAAATGGCTAGGGTTGGCCCTTGTTTTAATTAGGGCTCCAACATGTAGCCAATCAATTTGATTATACCATTAAAAACGTTTCCACTGACAAGGAAGGTGCTGAATAATGCAGCAACGTATTTTTTGTTAATGAGAAAAACACTTATAAAGGCTGTAAGTGGCAGGTGACATCTTAGAAGAGGCCTTTCCCATCTTTTCACTGACAGGAAGCAATGGAACATGGTACCAGCTGCAACTTACAAATGCATTGCCTGAAAACAATAAAACCTTCCCCCCCCCCTTCCAAAATGTTGTTTTAGTCCTATCTATAATTCCAACAGATTAAGTCAACTGACTGATTTTACAAAAAGGGCCCCACTATTGACCACAATCTCCACCACGCACCAGTGAAGGAGGAGAACAGCCACCATTCTTGGTGAACACCATAGACTCTGCTTCACCTACTGACATGGCTGAGCAAACACATGTCTTGGCACCTGGAATTAACTACTAGGTTCTTCAGACCAGGCAGGCAGAAGTAAAGTCTTATAAGACCATCATCTTTGTCCCAAAACAAAACATCCACCCAGCAAAACAAAGTGAGATGGGCTCCTTTAAGGCAGCATATTTGGGAGCACCATTCAAGAGGAGCATGCCCAGTATTTAAATGTTATATTTCTACTGCATGTGCCCAGGGATTTGGATTTTCTGCTCCCAGCATCAGAATGGAAATTAGTTGGAGATTTATTTTTACTGTTGTTCTTATGTAGTTTTAAATTGTTTGTTTGTCTAATTGGGTTTACTGAATGCTTTCCGTGAAAGCTAGTATAGAAGTATTGTTAACCAATGAATTATTAAGCTACTAAGACTCCTGTAAATGGCCCCATTTTTAATTATTAGATGCAATTCCACTGGAGCCTTAGGGAACTGCGTAATAGGTTTTCGCAAATTGTTCTCTCCTTGCTCTCCAGAACTGCTGATTTGCACCAAACCTCCCAAAATGTAGGCAAACAAAACACACAAATGCCAAAACAGCCAGAAATGTATGAGTGGAATCCAGTTCCCTGACAATATAGAATGACATTTAGAATTCTAGGACTGGTTCTCTTGTATGTTAAACCTGTGCCATTTCATTGAGTCAGGGCTCAACACAAGCCTCATCAGTGGTTGGTTCAATGGCTAAGAACACCGGATCACTCTGAAGGCCCCATTATGGATCTTTCTTCTCTCTGCTTCTGCTGCTACTTGGTTTATGGAACGGGAGGCCTAGATTCTGATCCTGCTCCCTCCTTTCTTCTTCTTTAAATTTTTTTCCTTCGGAAGTTGTTGTTGCTAGCAGGACCCTAAACAGACATACTTCAACTTGTGTAGCCTCCATCTGAATCTTTCAGGGTGAAACTAAAACTGTGCTTCCTTGTGCATATCCTTGTCCACTTAGCTACCATGTACCTTGCCATGTTCATGCTGTGTACAGCTGTTGTAGTTGTGTTATGGGAAAGGTGGCAAGCAGCATTGTGACTGGTGGGTAGCAGCAAAAGGTTGACTCTGGTGATGCATTCACTCAAGAATCGTGACTCTGTGACCTACTGGATCAAATGCTGGAGTAATCCTTCCAGTCCAGCATCCTGGATATCATTCTGATGCTGAATGAGTACCTGCAATCACAACTACTTTGCAATACCCATGTTAACTCTGGCATTAGAGTCATTCAATTTACTAGAATCAAAGGATTGCATTAAATTGGTCATTTTTATTAGAATTCAAGTTTTATTGATTTTCATAAACACAACACATAAGGAACTCTGGAATCTCCCAGCTCACAAGAAACTACCCCCACCACTGGTTAGCAGCACCAAGAAACTACCCCCACCACTGGTTAGCATTCCAGTTTGTTATTCAGGAGCAGCCAGTAATATACACTTCCCTGAATATGCCGTGAGAATCAGAATTCAGTGCTAAACCACTTCTGCTGGCAGATGCCTCAGAATGCAATGGCAAAATCTCCTGAAAACATAAGCAAAAAGTAGGTTCATAATAGGTCAAGGGTGTCAAACATATGGCCCGTGGGCCAGATCTAGCCCCTGCAAGGCCCCAATCCAGCCCAAGAGCAATTGGCTATGTGCTGTTTCCTGCAGCTCCTTTTGACCAGTCTCTCCTGTTTCCTGCTTCAAAGGAGAGAAAGCCTTCCCTCGATTGGCTGAGGGCTCCCCCCATCCTCTGGGGAGGGAGGGGGAAGGAAAGAGCCAGGGAGAGGGGGGAAATGGCATCTCATGAGACTTTTAAGACCAGCACCTATGTTTAAGACTAAAAAATAGAGATGTGTTTAAGACAAAAAATGTTTTATTCCAGGTATGAGAGAGAGAGAGAGAGAGAGAGAGAGAGAGAGTGTCAATCCTATGTTTAAGACTAAAAAATAGAGAGTGTTTAAGACCAAAAAACATTTTATTCCAGGTATGAGAGAGAGAAGAAGAAGAGAAGGAGGAGATTGGATTTATACCCCGCCCTTCACTACCCAAGGGAGTCTCAGAGCGGCTTACAAACTCCTTTCCCTTCCCCTCCCCACAACAGACACCCTGTGAGGTGTGTGAGAGAGAGTCCTGTGTTTAAGACCAAAAACTGCTACTCTTAGGTCAGCAACTGAATGCCCTGGAAGGTTAAAATGTTCCCCCACTTGTTTTTGAATGTTGTGGTTTCTAATAGTAGTAGAAAGAGTAAGAGTTCAGTAGCACCTTTAAAGACTAAAAAAATGTGGTAGGGTATGTGCTTTTGTGAGTCACTGTTCACTTCTTCAGACTTATTTCCACTTATTCTTTGCATCCACCTGGACTGAAGCCTCCAGTACCAAATTGAGACCTAGGTTTCCTGTCTCATTACCAATGCTGATATCTCCACGCCTCTGTATATCACACCAATGCTGATATCTCCACCCATCTGCATATCACACCTAATCCAATCACACCTGCTATTGCCATTCGGCATCTGAAATCATCTTGATAAGGTTTATATCTCCGGTACCCAGTGTTACATTTTATGGCACGCATGGCCTGGCCCTACAACGTGACATTTATGTCAGATCCAGCCCTCGTAACAAATGAGTTTGACAATTCTGTAATAGGTAGTATCATAAGCACAAGGATTAAGAGGCTATACACAGGGCAAGTGCCTTTTGCAGCCCAGAAACATCCTCTAGCAGTTGAATCAACAGCTTTTGATATGGTGCTGCAACAAGAACCACAGTAACCTAAATAAAATGCATCACTTGGAACAGAAAAACACTGTATATAAGGATGGGTGTCTGATACAGTTAGATTTGAGTCCGGTAACATCTTAGAGACCAATAAGAGTTTCAGGGTCTGTGCTACTGGACTAAAATCTAACTGTTCTACTGCAGAGCAACATGGCTACCTTGGAAACTATCTGCCTGGCACAGAATCAGCTTATTTGTCTACCTATCTCCAAACTGGCAATGTTCATAAGCATCAGCTTTCCCATACCTCAGGTAGGTGTTAGCGCTGCTACCTGAAAATATTTAACTGGAAGCTGGCAGGGATCAGACTGGAGACCTTATGCATGCGATGCATTTGCTCTGCTACTGAACTGAACTCCAGCCCCCTCCCATTGGACAATGCAAACAGAACTGGGAAAGCACTAGGTGGTGCCCAAAACATGGGAGCTGATCTCTAAGAATCTGGACACATTCCCATACTTACACAAGGTTGACACACACACACCCAAATTTGATATGAATGCTTAGGACCCAGAGAAACTTTTCTACTCTGCACATATTCATTACAAGCATGTGATATGTGCGTGTTAAGGGGGGGGAGCAAACTACACAGAACAAATTTTCAAAAAGCAAACTACAGAGAACAAAATTTTAAAAAGTGAACGACAGAAAAGTAATAGATGAGTAGTCAAGCAGCATGGGTTAGAAGCTAATTCTAGAACTAGGGTGTGTTAATGGGCAAGCAGGCCCTGAATTCAACCAATCACAATCTGAAGTGGCACTGTTTCACTTTTACAAGGAGACTGAACTCCCCCACTCCATATGGGCTCCCCCATCGTATTGTTCTAATTCAAAGCATTAAACTAGCAGCCTAAGGGTTTAACATCTATTAACAGCCACCAATTGATTAAAAGTTCACCAATTAGCCCTCTGATCTTTGAGCCCGATAGCACGGTAATGTCAATCTGATGGTCAGATGAAACGGCTTGAAAAAGCTTAACTTTGCAGACTGAAGCTCAGAGATGCTTCCACTATTAGCATGTGTTTAGTTAGTCCAAAGACATCAATGAAGCTTTGGAGTACAGCCATTATTTAATTAGTGCAAACAGCCCAAGAAATAAATTTATTTGCCATTACTACTATCCTGAGCTGCCTTAATCACAGCATTTTTATGGGCAATATAATTTGGTAATCATATTACACTGGCCTTTGTTTCATACTGATGGATAGTTAACTGTTTGCCTTTGAAGCCACTAATTATCATCTATAAAAGCCAATCAAATCCAATACAACACTTCCACTGTGAAATCATTATTATACTTTGTATATAAAGAGCATCTGTTGGTAAACAATTAACTTGAGACTAAAAGAAAGGAAGCAATTCTTTGCCTCATTTTAATAATTACTTCTCTAATACCCGGCAACAGGAAGTAAAGTGAATAATTCAGCTGGCTGTATTTCTTTTAGAAGCTGAGGGCTAACCAATGATTACTAAGATGCTATCAACTCACTACGGAGCATATCCCATGTGTATCTATGGAGGGGATAAGAATAATGCAAGGATCATCTTCTAAGGCTATAAGAATAATGCAAGGATCATCTTCTAAGATGATTTTATTAACAGTGGGAGATGGAAATTCAATCTGTTTACTTACTTTCTCACATTTATACCTTGTCTTTCCCCCAAAAAGGGACCCTAAGGGGCTTACATTGCTCTCTTCTCCACTTTATCCACACAAATAGGTAGGTTAGGCTTAGAGTATATGACCAGCCCAGGGTCACCTAGCAAGCTTCCATCACAATACTGGGGATTTAGATCAGCATCTCCCAGATCCTAGTTCAGCACTCCAGCAGTTACACCACACTGGTTACCATCACCAGACAAAAATATTAGTATGGTCTACTAATTAGGAGTAATGAAGACAGATCAGTTTGTAGAGTTGCCAGGCAACCAGCGGGAGTTGTGGGGAGGTGGCTACTTACTGCTGGGGATGGGGGTGGTGATCTTCAGCACCACATAAAGTTGTCACTTCCGGCACAACCCAGAAGCACTGGCATTGTCCCAGTGTGATGCCAGCACTTCCAGATCATGCTGAAAGTGACATCACTGTGCGCCAACAAAGACTGCCCCCCCTTTTGCCAGTCTGCTACTGCCCGCAGACCACGAATGTTGGTGGGCACTAGGAACAATAACCAAGAGTTTGCCTGCCTTTATCAGGCACCTGGTAAGCCAGTCACTCACCCCAGATACCTTTGTGTGTAGGGATGTGCATTTGGCAATAGCCAAACCGAAAAAATACCCGAAAAGTACCTTGTCGGTATTTTTCAGGTATCACATAATGCATATAACTGAACCCGAAACATTGTCAGTATTTTTCAGGTATCACATAATGCAAAGTATATAACTGAACCCGAAATAGCTGAACCTGAAAAAGCTGATATTATCTGGCTTTTTCGGGTTCATTTTGCTATACCGAAAACAAGGTCTCATTTAACTCTAACAAGCTGAGCTGCCAGTCAGTTGTTGGGTTTAAATGCCTTTCTTTCCTTCCCGGAGATTGGGGAGGGAAAGAAATGCATTTTGAACATGCCTAGGTTCCTTGCCTTATCTTCTCCAAGTGTCCTGCAGCCGTGTGGCACCTGGAGAAGAGCGGACAGGGAACCCAGGCGTATTGCCATGCCTGCCCTTTGCTTCCCCAGCCAGTCCGCCAAGGCAAGCATGCAAATATGCCCCCTTCCTTCCCTGAGTCTCTCCGCTTTTGCGAAGAAACTCGGGGAGGGAAGGGAAAGGGGGGGCATGTTTAAATGCCTTTCCCCCCTCCCCGAGATCTTTCCCTCCCCATGTCAGCTAGAGAAGGGAAGGCAGAGAGGCTTTCCATTGTCAGTTTCACTCACAATATACTCACAGCAGACTGGTGGGGAGTGAAATTGACAAGGAAATCTGTAGGGGCTAGAGGGAAAGAAGGCATGCCTCCTTTCCCTCTGGTAGTGTATATCAGACCTGAATATACTCGGCAATACCGAATATTTCCCCAATCCGAATACTTTACCGATATTGGACTGGAGAAATTCAGCATTTACTGATATTTTTTGGGTCTGATTTATCCAAAGCCGAAAAATACTGGCATTTTTTTTTGCACACCCCTAGCCTTGACCTTATAAGAAGATTCACACTAAAAGAGAGTATGTCCCTTAGATGTGATACAGGAGACTGAAAGCAGAATAAAACAGAAGCCAGGTTGGCATATAGCCTCTACAACCATAGGCATGTCACTTCAGCCTGCGCCTCAAATCTCCTTCGCAAATTGTTATATTGTCACCCCAACAGTGTGATCCTAAGCAGAATTACACCTTTCTAACTCCAAGGAAGTCTGTGCGGTCCTAACCTCTGCTTAGGACCGCACAGCAAATCCTTACTAGCTCTGAGCTAGTTTTTTTGTATTCCATTTTCCTTTGTTGCATTTTCAGACAGCAAAAGGGAGCCACATCCTACAAAGCCTGGTTTTTTCTGGGGAGGCTGTAAACAATCCATAGGTTCACCCCACTCCCTTAGCTTCCATCTTCCCTCTTAAACATGGCTTGCCCTTTAATTTCTTTTTCAGCAAAACCATAGACTGTCATGATGTTAAAATGGTTTGCAGCCTCCCTCAAAATCAGACCTGGAAGCCATGGTTTAAAGTTGGTTTAAAATCATTGTTTGGGAGGAGAGTGTAAACTATGATTAGGGATGAAATGGAGTGGGGAAAAATTGGGTGGATGTAAATGGAGGAATAGGAAGCAAGTCAACTAGCAACTCATTTCTGATCTTTCAAGCCATGATATGGAGGATGGCCTGAACGGAGCCGCTACGTCAGAACCAGATTTTCAGTTGCAAAAAACGTAAATTCAGTAATATACCACACTGAGGTCCCGGTCACACAAAAGGTTTTGGCCCGGGAGAGGGACGGATTGGGGGCGCAGCAAACGGGCGAGCTCTCACCACAACATCTGGGAAGCGGCGCGCACCCATCCCCGATCCGTCCATATCCTGACAAGAAACATAAACATTACTGTTATGAATAATGTTTATGTTTCTTGTCAGGATATTTGTATGAAAAAGAAATATCGAAACGAAACGGTTACTCCAGGGAAGTTCGTCCTCATCGGAATAGGAAGCAAGTCAACTAGCAACTCATTTCTGATCTTTCAAGCCATGATATGGAGGATGGCCTGAACGGAGCCGCTATGTCAGAACCAGATTTTCAGTTGCAAAAAAGGTAAATTCAGTAATATACCACACTGAGTCTTCCACTTAGTACACTTTGTATGAAAGGCCAACTCCTAGTCTCCAAGAGTAGCTACCTATTTCATGCCCAGCTCCTCTTCTACAGGTATATACAGAAATATAAACAATCTCTGTCTGTCTGTCTGTCTATCTAAATATAAATACTCTCTGCTGTACAGGCTGATCCCCAGCTTCGTGTGCTCTTTGTAACGGAGCCAAACCAAGAGATAAGTAAGGGCAGAGAAAAGCCTGGAAGGGGTAAATGGCATTTAGGATTCACCTCCCTCATCTGCAACCCCCTTTTGTTCTTAAAAACCAGGCACCCTACACCCAATGTGTTTGTAGCCGGGGCAGACCCACAACGAAAGTATTTGGCACCTATAAACACTTATACAAGGCTCCAAGACAGTCTCCTGTGCAGGCATCAAAGATGTTAAGACAGATTTAGGATTAACCACACAGCATCATGGACCCTCAAGCCATTATCTATTAGAATTCTGAGCTGTGAGATGATTGATGTGATACCTAAAAGCAGTCTTAAACTGCACCAGTTATTAGATGGAGCCAAGAAATACAAATCATCCCATGGAGTTCATGGGATCTTTACTGGTTTTAGTAATACTGAGAGTCTTTTTATTTGGGCAGAAACAGTGTGGCTTTCCACCTCCAAAGAAGGTGTGTTAAACACAGAGAAATACTGGTCCCTATCCTCCCAGTGATGTCTGTTGCATTTTTTAAAATAAAGACTTTACAGAAGAAAGGAGAATTAGTGATTTTTTTTTCCTATATAGGATCTACATGGTTACAAAAGGTTGCTGGACTTTCCCAAAGAAAATAGATTAATTACAGTTACTGCTGGCCCTCCTCCCAGGTTCTGGTGTTGTTGGCTTATGTGTTTATACTGAATTATTTTACCATTTGAAATGCTGTTTTTAATTGTTAAAATGTTTTGTTTTTATGTTCACCGCCCCGGAGACCCTGATTGGGTGGAAAGGCAGCATAAAAAGATTTTAAATAAAATAAATAAGTAAATACTTTGAATAAAATGGGGGAGGTTATGCTACCTCAGAAAGATGTTCTCCAATATGTTGAAATTAAAGATCTAAGAAAGCTCCAGAGAAATAATGCGATGGACAGAATGCTAAATTTGAAAGTTGAATAGTTAACTACATATAAGAGACTTGTGTAGGGAATTTTAAAAAAATATTGTTGGAAACAGTGGATGTGTTCACTTCCCTCAATGACAGAATGAGCCAGGAAGTCCTCAGGTTTCCATGTTCCCTTCCCCATGCATGGCCCAGAGATTGAAGACTTCCTGGTGTTGACCAACCATTGTTTATAATGATGATATCCAAACTGAGCAATAAGTGAAGCTTGTTCTCTGGTCTACAAACCAAATTTTTCTAATCATCATATAGACAAGAAAATAAATCAGTTTGTCATTTTGCCTGATTCAGATGTAACAAACTATAGTTTGTTCCAAACTATTTTGAATAGACTTAAAGGAGTCCTCCCTCTTAAAACTTTTGTATAATTAAGGAGGACTGATATTAATAAATGGGTTGTGCAATATCTTTTGTGATATATTAAGAGACGATACTTAGATATTTTGATATATGATTCTTTCTATCTATTAAGGCGTATATAATAAATAATATATGGTGAATAAATTGTAAAAATATAAAACAAAAAATATATAAAATTATTTGAGACATTTTATGATTGTCTGTAGCACGGTATTTGCTGATTTTTGGTATTTCCTACTTACCGTGGGTCCTATTTTGGTTTTATGTATACAAACACAAGACAATATTGTACAGATGTGATGCAAGATGTGAAAACAAGTACTGGCTGCAGTTACAACTACTCTTCAACAGTACTGTTAAATCGGAACATCGGGAGCTGGAAGGCATCTTATTGATTGCCGTACAAATGACAGTAGCAAAAACTGGGAAGATTAACATTGCCCCAGCTGCAGAAGAACGGAGAAGGTACTCTTGGCAGGAATCAGTGATAATTTCAGTAACTCACTTTAAATGGCTGGGGGAGGATAGATCTTACGCAACTATTGGGAGGAAGCCTTTTATAATACTGCAGAACAGAATTAAACATCAGGAAAATGTTAGACAAGAAATTGTGCTTCAGATAACATGTTCAGAAAAAGGGTACAACTATTCTGCTCTATAGTTTCATGATTATAAAGGCTCCATTGGTTCATTTATTTTTTTAAAATATTTGGCCTTTCCAACAAAGCCCATAGTGGTTAACAATCAAGGCTAAAAAGAGCGACACAAATCTGAAAAACAATTTGTAGTAATACAGAAGTAAAAATACAACCCTCCGTCATGGATCACTGCCTTGACGTGGCGAGGGGGCTTGTGTGGTTCAATGAGGCTGTGGGCTATGCCATGGAGGGCCACCCAGGACGGACAGGCCACAGCAGAGAACTCAGACCAAGTGTGATCCACTGGAAAAGGAAATGGCAACCCACTCCAGTATCTTTGCCAAGAAAACCCCATGGGGTCGCGAAGAGTTGGACTCAACTGTGCAACTGAACAACAACAAAAAATACAACCAAGGTCTACAACATCTTAAAGATTTCACTCACACAACATCAACAACTCATACTGCAAACAAACAATTGCCATTTTTTTAATTGTAAGTCCAGGGATTCAATACTTATTTTCAGCAAAACGCTCTTTGAAATAGCCAAGTTTTTCATGTTTTCCAGAAGGCAAGAAAGAAGGAATCTGGCAGATTTCAGAAGGTTGTTCCATAATAATGCACAGGAACAGAAAAGCCCAATTTTTATTTACTTTATTTTTCTTCGTTTATACCCTGTCTCTCTCCCTAACAGGGATCTAAAGCACTTTACATTGCTCTCGTCTCCATTTTATCCTCACAAATACTCTATGAAGCTGGTTAGGCTGAGAGTGTGTGACTGGCCCAAGGTCACCCAGCAAGCTTCCATGTCAGAATGGCAATTCAGACCTGGGTCTCCCACTACCTAGTCCAATACTCAAACAACTATACAACGCTAATTCACCATTGAACAGTTTCTGGTCGGCCTACTGGAAATGGAAGGAAAACTAAAAGTAACGGGTGACCAGATCTAACAGAGAGCACTGCTACATACAAGGAGAGAGAGCATTCAGCTATAATATGGTCCCTACATTGTGAAGGGCTTAAAGGTCTGACTGAACCCATGTATAGCTGGATAAACATTTTTGATAAGGCAATACTCAAGTCAGAAAATATACTTACAGTGTAATCCTACATATCTGGAATCCTACTCAGTGGGGCTTATTCCTAGGAAAGTTTCCTTATGACCCTACTGTTAATCTTATTGTCCCACTTTCTTTATTGCAGCTGTGTGTGCACTGTATATTTAATTAGAAAATAATACAAATGTACTGAAAAAAATTAAGGGAAGCTTTTCAAGGGTGAACCATGTTGTTGATTCTACCACCTACAAAAAAGCAATTGGTGTGGCATTCAGATATTTTCTGAAGTACAAACATGAGGCAGCAACCTGGCAGTGCAAGATGAAAATTCTCTAAGAAATAGCGGAGGGACTCCAAAGAATTATGGGAGTGGGGACAGAATTGGATCAGGAAACTCCTCCCTTCCAGCCCAGGAGCAAAAACTAAAAGCTGCTGGTCAGATCCAGCATGGTGTAGTGGTTAGATTGTCAGACTAGGACCGGGGGCAACCAGGTTCAAATCCCCACTCTGCCTTGGAAGCTTGTTGGGTGACCTTGGGTCAGTCACACATTCCTAGCCTAAGCTACCTCACAGAGTTGTTATGAGGATAAAAAGTGGAAGAGAATGATATAAATTGCTTTGGGCCTCCATTGGGGGGGAAAGGCAAGGTATAAATGAAGTAAAATAAAAGATATGGCAACTGAGACTACTCAGCCAATCGATTTACAAAATGAAAGCAGCTCCTTAACAGGGCTATTTTGTTCTTGCCATTTCAGTGCAGTCTGACTTGGAAGGACCATCAACCCCATTCACATAAATTACCAATGGCCACCCAAAATGTGTATTTCACATTTTAGTTGTGCCTCAAGTTGAGCGCTTGTCGAGCAGCTTGCCAGTTTATCTGACCCTGTGCGACGCCCCCAACATTCTGAATTGTTTTACAATTCCAATTCTGCTCGTTTCTCTGGCAATCTGTGCCTGTAAGACTCTGCAGGTATCTTATTCTAACATGACTGCCCAGCTGCTCCACCACCTCATGATCCCCAAGATTTCCGTTGCTCTTTTAAAGAGCCCTGTTGAAAGTTGCGCTAACAGATGCCCTATAGTGGCCAAACAACAGGATGTCGTAAATGTCCAACCGCTGGGTGCTTTTCATATGTATATGCTAATAGGTATGCTATCAGCATACAGCTGTAAATGCCAATAACAGGTCTCAGGCCAGGCATGTTTTATGGCTCTTTAACCACCTTCTGTATTGTGAGTAGCCAACTCCTTAGTGGTTGCAACATGAAAAGCAAAGAGCTTACTTCATGTTGATGTTGTATAAACCAATCAGGCAATAATGGCGCAGAACAGAGGAGATGCTACGGTAGATTTGATGAGAGGCTTTTAAAACCCTGACTGGTGTTCTTGCCTATTATAAACTGATCTGTGTGTCGTTCCTAACAAGGGCAAAGGAGTATACGCCATGGTCACCCTTCAGTTTAAGGATAAAGGTAGACAAAGCTGAGGCTTACACGATCAACAGATGGTTTAAGACTACCATTAAAACCAACTGATTCTCTGAGAATGCAACAGGCTGTTCTATAATGCATTTAACCAAACAAGCTGATGGCCAGCTATAAAAATTATGGCATATTAACAGAAGCTAACAGTAAGTTAACCTTTGGAGGCCACACATAAATCAAGCTTTATTATGAAATGTGACCCAGCAATTCCACTGGCGTACTGGGCCCTACAATAAATATGATCCCAACAATAAATGAAAGCATCCCGACTACTATGTTAAAAACCAATTGCAGGTTCAGAGATAAAACAGATAATGAAGCTAGTTCTTCCCTCGGTTGATCAAATGTAAAGTGAAATGTCTTATATACACATTTGATTTTCAGCTTCTGATTTGATCCCCACCCCCTGCCGGCATATATTAATCCCTAAAATGTTATATCAACAGAAAATTACAGAAAAAGGTAGGTTTCCAGTAGTCCAATCCTATTCAGTTATTCCAGTCTAAAATGGAATTCATAGGCTTACCCTTGAGTAATTCCACACAGGGTTGCACTGTTAGAATGCCACTCTCATCCTTAAAGGTAAAGGTTCCCTTGCTCGAAAGCCAGTCGAATCCGACTCTAGGGTTGCGGTGCTCATCTCCGTTTCAAAGCCGAAGAGCCAGTGCTGTCCGAAGACATTTCCGTGGTCATGTGGCCGGCATGACTAAACACCAAGGTGCACGGAACACTGTTACCTTCCCACCAAAGTGGTACCTATTTATCTACTTGCAGTTTCTTGCTTTCGAACTGCTAGGTTGGCAGGAGCTGGAACTAGAGACGGGAGCTCACTCCGTCATGCGGCACACCCGGGTCTCGAACTGCTGAACTACCGACCTTCCACAGCCTGCAGTTCAGCGTCTTAACCACTTGAGCCACCGCAACTCCTATTCTCATCCTTAAGCAGAGCCAAAAGCTTATGTGGGACTGCATGGTTCCAATGCCGCCACTAACATTTTTTTAATGCATAAGAACAGGCTACTGCTGAATAGTATGCTGGTTATAAATTTCTACCAGTAGTATATTTTCTATATGAATCTCTGGATCTAATACTACTGTGAAGGGCATGGAGAAAAACCTTGAGAGTATGAATGCTTTCAGAAACATGGACTGTTGGTAGTGCTATCCTGAACAGAGGCTGTGATCACACACACTAAATAATCCACTTTCAATCCACTTTCACTGCACTTTCCAACTGGATTTTACAGTGTGAACTGGCAAAACCTCACTGTCATTTTTGTCACTCATTTGTCCCTATTGCTTCGGAGGGGGGTTCCCCCCAATGTGTTTTGCTTTCTCTAGTAGTCCCAGAGGGAGCAAAACACATGTGGAAAGAGGGGGGGAAACGACCCAAAGAAATAGGGACAAACGAGTGACAAAAATGACAGTGTGGAAGTGGAGAGTGCATTGAAAGTGGATTATTTAGTGTGTGTGATCACAGCCAGAGTTTCACCCTTCATTAGCTTCAAATGACTTAGAAGGCTAAAACTCTGCTTGGAACTACACTGCAAGGCTACAGAAGCATGATTTATCTGGACCACTGATAAGCCAAGAATACCGGAATACCCGTAGTGCCACATGGGAACCCACAAATAGCTTCTATTCTGTGCAGAGTAGGTTAAGAGTAAAAACAATGGGTTCGACACAAAGGACGCTGAGTACTGAAAATGCGCACCTCTGCCACTTGTGAACCATCAGACACAAATCAAATACAAATCTGGCAACATTCCTCCAAGCTGATATTCCTCAACAGTCACACAGACAACAAGGAGGGAGCTGAACTTGGGCCGATCTCCTTCTCTGATGTGACGGGAGTCACACAGAACCAGTACCCCTCCATACCTGGCCGTTCAGAAGTGCCCTGTATTTGCTGGCAAGCCTCCCCCAAAAGTTTCGTGCAGACGTTCTCTGAAATGTACATTTGCCCCACAAACAGACAAGAAAGAGGTCTACTTTTTTTCCTATCGACTACTACACTTACATTAAGAATACCCTTGTAACTCTCTTTTAGGTGCAAGTGACAGAATCACAAATGTACTCAAAATGAGGAAACAAGTGAACGCACCATTATAGCTGCAAGCCAACTCTCATCTACAGGAGATGCAACCATTATTTAGGCTCAGGGGCTTTGGAACAAATTTCACCCCTTCTATTACCACAACAGACCTAGCCCAAATGCATTTGACTGTTCTGACTGAACATCCTGGGGACCATTGTTAGTGAGCACGTCAAGACACACTTTGAAGATTCAATATGTTTCCCCTGCCTCCCTTGGGTCAAGTAAGCGGAGAAGCCAAATTAGCTGTTGAAACATACTGATCCCTAATGAACAGCAGCGACTCAGAGGTTCCCAGCATTTCAAAGCAAGCTCAACATTTTGCATTGAACCCCCAGGCTCTACTTTGGCTGTCACTTCAACTAACATATTTCTGATATTACACTAAATTAAATTACAGCTTAAATTGTCTACACGGATTATGGTACTTAAACTGTTGTGCGCACAGTGACAAACAATACAGCAATATTTCATCGCCTGACATCAACCCCCACACCCAAAACTCACAAATACAGAGAAGCAACACTCCAGGAAACCCTTAAAATGTTTTAAACAATTTATAATATTTAAGCACTGTACAATATTTTTCCAGTTTTATCAAACCGCTCCAAAAGGGAAGATTCATAACTTCTCATTTTAATTACAGAAAGCAAAGAGAAATGCATCCAAGTACAAATGTTACATTAACTATTTTCTTCCAACAGTGCAAATATTGGAGCCATTGCTGAAATGCATGGCAGCCTAAACAGGTTTTCAGTATTATCAAAAGAATACAAAATAGACTAGACTAGATGATACAGCATAATGTTCCAACAAGACCTGCACAAATCAAACAGTACTAGACCTTGATTCTGTTTACATATATCTGGTTGTTTAACTACCTCATAGTTATACCTCATTGTTATAGTTAAACAACCAGAACACTGAAGTATTCTAGCTGAACTATACATCCTATCAAAGTGTGGTTTTGGACTGCTGCTTTTCCATCCATCTGTTTGTTGTTTGTTTGTTTGTTTTAATTTTGTACCATTCAGCCTGATGAAGAATTCTGGTGAAGCTGAAAGGTTGCACAGTCCTTTTCAACAATTCGTTTACACCTAATAAAAGGTATTACATAGATCTTGTCTTGGAATTTGAGTGGACCAATATGGCTGTACAACATCTTCTATAATCTATATATCAGGCTGTATGTAGTGATTTTGCAGAACAGAAGTGAATAATTTAACCATGGGTGCATAAAACATTCTCAAGAGAATCTCTGGTTTCATCTTTAAAAAAGAAAAGAAACACGCTTAAGTTTCTAGTCATTATGGCTGTATAAATGTTGTTGAATGAGTAATGTCTGCTGAAACTTCAGGACAGAACTGAAAATATTTCCCCACCAAAAAACATAGGGAGGTAGAGTTTCTGTGTCCTGGCCTCTTCAGTGAGTACCAGAATAAGTTGAGCAAAGTTCAAATGCACTCAAGATCTAACTGATCACCATATTTGGGGTAAAGAGTTCTTCTTTATGTAAGAATGGTATTGAATGCAGGCTTATTTCTTTCAACCTTAGTCTGCAGTCTGAGGATTGGCTTGTTACCTGAGTAATCTCAAAGCATTTTTCTGCAATGTATGTGATTGAAGCACTTATAGTGGTTAGATTACATGGATTAATCTACACAGATCTGGTATATGTCTCGTAGTATATGTGTGCATGAAGGGGGTGGACAACACTTACGTTTCAGCTTCCTGATTCTATTCTACACTTTCCTTCCATAGCAGATCTGTCCAATACCACTGTGATACAAGAACACTCTGACTCTAAGAAACTTTGACATAATTGCCACATTAAAATCATCTGCCTGAGGCACTTTACCTCAAATGTGCAGCCTTTCATAACAGAATAACCAAATTTGGCAGGGATCTTCCTCTGTAATATAATTTATGCTACATTTCCAAACATATTTGAAGCTGAATGTAGAAATTAATTGCACTTACTTCCAGACAGATGTGTTTAGAATTGGGATAATACTGTCAAAGTTAATACAGCTTTTACAAAAGCTGTATTTCTCCCTTAGTTGAAACAACATTTCAAGACTACACTGCATTTCAGCTTGTTTGTTTGCCCCAATCTTTGTCTTATTTTCATTCTTTCAAATATTTGATTTAGTATTATTATTTTGATAATAAAGGAGATCCAACACAGCTTACAACATTGTTTTCTCCTCCTATACTTTGTCCTCACAACAACCACCCTGTGAGGTAGTTTAGGATTAAAGAGAGTGGACTAGCCCAAGGTCACCCAGTGAGTTTCAATGACCAAATAAGGATTCAAACCTAGGTCTCCCAGATTGTAGTCTCACATGCTAAGCACTATGCCATGCTGGGTTAACTGTACAGTTTCTAATTGCTTATGAAATGTCCATTTAAACATGAGAGCATCACCTTTTGAAAGTGTAGGAAATAAACTATATGGATATATCCTTGAGTTACAGGAGAAAACACAACAAAATGCTTGGTGGCTTCCTTAAACACAGCTCACCTACCATACCTTCCCATATACAACGATCTATTTTGTAGCATCAGGACTAAGAGCCAGATTGGACAATATGGCCCCATACACTTCATACACATGGGTGTGGACTCTCCCATGTGTGAGACAAGAAACAGGAGTCATAGCAAGCGCATGTCTTACCTCCATGCTCACCTGATACTTCTGCCCCATCTCCAAGATCACTAGTTATCCATGTACTGTTTTAACATTCCAAGAGAGCGCCTACACACATACAAGGCAATGAGTATGGGACCAATTTGTGAACTGATTTCCAGATAAAATCTTGTAACTGACTGCATTAATAGAGCACACACTAACTGGATTTTATATGTATGTTACAGCCAGGAGCAGAGGCATCAGAATCGGACAGGGGAACTGGGTGGGCAGAGAATGAATGCAAGCTCTGGCTTCTGTTCCCCATCCTCACCATGCATAGGATAGTGATTAAAGGTCATAAGGGCCAGTCTGGCAACAGAACATGTGACTCTTGAATCAAAAATGCATCTGAGCACATACAGAACACTACTACGATAGTGTTACTCATGCGTGAATGCAGTGGTGTGGTGTAGTAGACAGAGTGGTGTAGTGGATAGAATTCCCACTTCTACCATGGAAGCCCACTGGGTGACCTTGGGCCAGTTGTCCCCATCTCTTAGCCCACCCAGCCTACCTCACATGGTGGTGGCGGTGGTGGTTGTTGTGAGGCAATGGAGGCGGGGACAACAATGTTCTAAGCAGTTCTGAGTCCCCACGGGGGTGGGGTGGGGGTTAAGTGAGACATAAAGGTCCAGATATCTCTCCCTTATTATAAAAGAGTTTTGGGTGCCAGAATTCCTGCTCCTCAAAAATTCCACTGTGCTTTAGTGCTCGTTCTGTTTTATAGTTTCAACACTTTTTGTTGTTGTTGTTGTTGTTTATGTAAATACAAAGCCAGAGTGAGATGAGGCGGCTTGGCTCCCAGGCCGTCTTCTGAAACCCTAGCACTTTCTCTTTTTAGAACTCAGCCGCTGCTAGCAACATTGCTGCAGAACCCCACCGAAGGGCATCGAGGCTTCACTTGCTCCGTCCGGACCCTTTTTCGGAAGGTAGGGTAGCCAGGGCCATCAATCCACCCAACTTGCTGAAAAGGGGATCGGAAAATCAGCTGCCCCCCCCTTGCCCCCCCCCCCCTCAAAACTCTACTAGGGACTCCCCTGGCCTTGTGAACCGGGAACGATAGGACACGTCCCACGAGTGGCGGGAAGGGGCTCGAAGGTGAGACAAGAAACTTGGAACGCCGTGGCTAAATGGGGTCCCACTTACTTTTTTACAGCTTCTATAGATCCAGGAATGGGGACTCCGCCTCCTTCGCCTCCACTATCAAAAAGCACCCCGCTGATGTCTAACACCAAGCCCTTAATGCCTGCCAAGTGCTGAGCCCAACCAGCCATCACGGAGCTTGCCCTGCCGGCAGATTTCAGCAACCGCCCGCCAGAGGAGCGCATACCCCACGGCCGGATTTCTAACCCTTTCTTCCGGTATAGGCATCTGGGAAATGTAGTTGTCTGAGGTCTCAGGCTCATATTAAGAAAATGGCTTGGCAGTTCATTGCTGCTCTGCTTTTCCTCCTGGACATTAATAGGGTTGCAGATGGTTAGGGCAGGCTGCTATTACTGCGTTTTACAAAATAAAGAAAACAGCAAAGCTAGACTTCGGGGGTGTTGGTTTCAGTGGCGTTGGGCACTTGCATTTGAAAAATGCTAATAGGACGTTGAAAACGTACAAAACGAAGGTTTGTTTCTTTTGGTGTTTTACCTATGCATGTAAGATTGTAATAGAAAACATCTGTAATTTTCTTGTGTAACATTCAGGTATGTGTGTCTTAGCAACCTTCTCATGCTTTTCTTTGTGTTTTGACTTGGTCAGCCTTCTGTGTTTCCATGCCCTCCTGTGCCAACTCCCATACATACTACTACCCAATGTGTACGAAGTTTCTGGTGCACTGAAACCCCTCATTCTCCGGATGCCTCTTACTTACTCTTAACCAGTGTTCCCTCTAAGCTGAGTTAGTGTGAGCTAGCTCAGTTTTCTAGCCTCCGGCTCACACATTTTTGTCTTCGCTCAGAAAACATGGCTCCAGAGCAAACTAATTTATGCAGTAGCCAAATAACTTGCTCACAACTTTAGTGCCAGTAGCTCATAAAGTAGAATTTTTGCTCACAAGACTCCACAGCTTAGAGGGAACATTGCTCTTAACCATGTGAAGTGGTAGAAATTTAAATTTACAGAGTGTATGAAGTGCCATCAGGTTCCTTTGGACTCATGGTGACCCTATGAATTAATGCCCTCCAAAATTTAACATTGTCAGGGGGTGAGGGGGTAGTGTTGCCCCTGCTAGATCCAGGTTGGGAAACTCCTGAAGATCTGGGAATGGAGCCTTGAGTGTTCAGGGACCTCGGTGGGGTATAATGCATAGAGTCTACCCTAAAGAGAGTCCATTTTCTCCAGGGGAACGGATTTCTGTAGTCTGGAGATGAGCTGTAATTCCAGGGGATCCCCAGTTCCAACCTGGAGGCTGGCAACCCTAAGTCTTTGATGGAGTCAATCCATCTCATGTTGGATCTTCCTCTTTTACTGCTGCCTTCAACTATTCCTAGCATTATTGTCTCTTGCAGTGACTCCTGTCTTCTCATAAATGTGACAATAGCCTCAGTTTAGGCATTTTAGCTTCTAGGGACAGTTCAGGCTTGATTTAATCTTATTAGTCTTTTTGGTGGTCCACGGTATCCTTAAAATGCTCCTCCAACACCACATTTCAAAGGAATCTACTTTCTTCTTGTCAGCTTTCTTCATTGTCCAGTTTTCACACCCGTACTTAGTGTACTTTACTGTGTACATACATAAGTGCCAACAAGTTGCAACCAGTTTACAGCAACCCCAGCAATGGGCTCTCAAATCAAGTGAGAAGCAGAGGTGGTTTGCCATTGCCTTCCTCTGCAGACCCTTCTTTGATGGTCTCCCATCCAAGAACTGACCCTGTTTAGCTTCAAAGATCTGATGAAATTGGGCTATACCATGCCACCTTCCTTCCCTTAGAGAGTATATACTAAGATCTAATACAAAGATCTGATGAAATTGGGCTATACCAAGCCATCTTCCCTCCCTTAGAGAGTATATACTAAGATCTAAAACCAAACATTTGCCTGGTTATTTTCAAGCAGAATCCTGGATTCCTACTTGCTTGATCTGCGTCACCTTCTCTCTTCCTCCCCTGACTTGACTTTCTTCTTTCTTTCCCTTGAATCTCTCTTCTTCCACATCTATTTTTCCCTTTATCCTAGTTTCTCAGCATCCAGTATGCTTTACCCTTCTTCCCTAAAGCTATCTTCAGCTCCATCCTAAACAGAGTTACTCCCAAGTCCCTTCTAAGCGTGCTCTGTCTCCTAAAATCCCTTAATTCCTGTCTCTTCCTGAGCCCTTTTTAAACTCGTCATATCAGCCCTAAGGCTCTCAGCCACTTTTTGCCACAGCATTCTGCCTCTCCCGATCCTGTGACTTTTTAATTAATTAATTAATTAATTAACAAATTCCTCTTGCACTTTGTGGCTCACAACATAAAATATGCTATCCAATTAAATTCAGCAATTTAAAAGCAAGCAACAATTAAACACCATTATTTGCAAAAACAGTACAACAGCCAGCCTTCACACACAGAACCAGACTATTCCTCCAGCATGATGGCATGGAATCTTTTTCTTCAGCATCATGTCAAATGTTTAAGAACATTCCATTCTATCGTGTCACTCTCTTCCTGACTCTAACTGTTGTGTTACTGCCACCATGGTGGTGGGTTTTGTGTGGCATTATGCTTTGCAAGTTTCTCAGCCATCAGTTTAGCTTTTCCAATGGTCTGGGCAGCCTTGAACTCTCTATCATGAAAATCTGAACTCCAAAGTTTATTGACAACTTTAGTTAAATTAACACTAACCTGTGTTCACATAGGATAGGCTTTCAAATGACATGCTGAAGCAGTTCAGTTTAGTTGTTTGATGGAAACAGACTACACTATATTCACTGCTTATGTACATCATAAATAGTGCATTGAGGACGACAGCAACAACAAAACCCAACATTACCAAATTAGTTTTTGTCAGGGTTGGGTGTTTTTTTTTAAAGAGGTACCAGAACTTTCAAGAGGGAAATGAAGTTTTCAATCTGTCTATTGAAAACTCATGCATTTTTAAACATTTTAAAAAGAATTTTGTCCAAGAGGTTCTGGAACTCTGTTCCTGCATGTTCCCCAAGAAAAAAAGCCCAGGTTTTAGTTGATACCGTGTGCTACACAGGCCATATAGTATTAACAGCTTGGTCTGCCATCTAATAAAACTGGAACATAAGAGAAGCCAATGTTGGATCAAGCCCATCCAGTCCAACACTCTACAGTGGACAAAAATACCAGGTGCCATCAGGAGGTCCAGCAGTGGGGCCAGGACACTAGAAGCCCTCCCACTGTTGCCCCCCCCAAACACCAAGAATACAGAGCATCACTTGCCCCAGACTGAGAGTTCCTATCTATACCTTGTGGCTAATAACCACTGATGGACCTCTACTCCAGAAGTTTATTTAATTCTTTCTTGAAGCCGTCCATGCTTGTAGCCGCCACCACCACCTGTGGCAGTGAATGCCATGTGTTAATCACTCTTTAGGTGAAGAAGTACTTCCTTTTATCTGTTCTAACCCGACTGCTCAGCAATTTCATTGAGTGCTCACAAGTTCTTGTATCTTGAGAAAGGTAGAAAAGTACTTCTTTCTCTGCCTGCTCTATCCCATGCATAATCTTATAAACCTTGATCATGTTACCCCTTAGCCATCGTTTCTCCAAACTAAAGAGCCCCAAGCGCTTTAATCTTTCTTCATAGGGAAAGTGTTCCAACCCTTTTATCATTCTAGTTGCATTTTTCTACACTTTTTCCAGTGCTATAATATCCTTTTTGAGGTGTGGTGACCAAAATTGTACACAGTATTCCAAATGAGGCCACACCATTGATTTATACAGGGGCATTATGATACTGGCTGATTTGTTTTCAGTTGCCTTCCTAATAATCCCCAGCATGGCATTGGCCTTTCTTATTGTAGTTGCACACTGTCTCGACATTTTCAGTGAGTTATCTACTACAACTCCAAGATCTCTCTCTTGGTCAGTCTCTGCCAGTTTGGACTCCATCAACGTGTATTTATAGTTAGGATTTTTCGCTCCACTGTGCATCAGTTTGCACTTGGCCACATTGAACCCCATTTGCCATGTTGACGCTCACTCGCCCATCCTCGACAGATCCCTTTGGAGTGCCTCACAATCCTCCCTTGTTCTCACCACCCTGAACAACTTTGTGTCGTCTGCAAATTTAGCCACTTCACTGCTTACTCCCAACTCCAAATCTGAGTTTCTTTCAGATGTTTTCTATTGCAAAATCATTTAACTGAAAATGTTTTAAATTGGATATTTATACCCCACATTTCCCCCCAACAGGGACTCAAAGTGCCTTACAACATCATTTTCCCCTCCTCTATTTTAACCTCACAAAAACAACCCCATGAGATAGGTCAGGCTGAGAAAGAGTGACTGGGTTCAGGGTCTCCCAGTGAGTTTCCATGGCACTGTAGAGTTTCGAACTTGGGACTCGCAGATTTTTAGGCCAACACTTTAATCACTATGTTGTACTGGAACAAAAGGCCATTCAATCCTACCCCTAGCTGCAAAGCAATACAAGCACATACACACCCAGTCCATCACACAGATTTCACATGCAACCCAATCTTATGCATGCTTATTCAGAAGCAAATCCCGTGGTGTTCACTGAAAGATTTTCTTAAGGAGCCATGCACAAGGTTGCAGTGTCTATTTAATTTCAGGTTGGATATACAAATACCTTAAAACCTCATTAGTTAGTAATGCAAAGAAGTGAATGGATCCTTACTGTTTTACAACTATGTGAGAGATTTTATCTTATGGTCAAACTCCCTGTCCTTGATAAAATGCAGATGCTTTTTTTATTGTTAGCGCAATCATTGGCATGCCACAGTTCAAGAATATATGAGAAACACTGGTGGAATTATAGTCCGCTTGAAAAAAATAAACAAACACCAAGAAGTCTTGGAACCATTGATCTGGCTCAGTGCTATGAGTCACTTCTTCTTAAAGATAATATCTAAACTGTAAAATTCATTATATAGACCCAGAAATGGATCGGGTTATTTAAAACAACACCACTAATGGTACAATATCTCAGCAGTCCACACTGATCGGGAACATTGTCTTGAATAGTGTTATCAGTGCGGGACACCCGCTATGAATATTGATCCGGAGCTTGTAACAGCCATCACTTGCCGTCAGGACAGGTCAGGGTTGAAACCCACCTAGCATCAAAGCAATTTAAAGACAGCACTCAGCCTGAATTTTAATGGCCGCCTGAGCTGAAACACAAACCCAGTCCAGGCAGACTCTGTGAGTGCACACTGGTGGCTTGACAATACTTAAAGAAGCCCTTTAGCCCTAAAATTGATATTTTCAGGAGCTCCATCTGTTTAATCTTTTAAAACCCAGTCAGCTAGAACAATGATTATGGTTAATTCACAAGAACATATTCTGCTGTGACATATATATATCAACAGGCACGGGGTGTGTGTGTGTCTTTCTTTTAAAATAATGACAGGTTTCAAAATTGGGACTGTTTTGAAAGAAAACTGGAATCCAAGCAAACTGAGACTCGCGTGATTTTAAAATGTTTTTAACAGCAAGATTTCAGGAATGAACTAATCCCAATAGTGTGAGAATACTATGAAATGAAAAAATGACTTCTAGCAGGTATAATAGTTAGAACGTCAGACTAGGATCTAGGAGACTCGAGTTCAAATCCTAAGCCTGCCATGATGCTTTCTTGGAGACCTTGGGTCACTCTCTTTCAGCATAACCTACCTTACAGGGTTGTTGTGAGAATAAAATAGAAGAATGGAAACCCATCTACACTGCCCTGAACTGTTTGTAGAAAGAATATGATAAACATGTATTTCCCGATTATCATTTCTAGAGCAATCTACTTCACTACAATTCCTGAAGTCATATTTAACTATAAAATAAGTTCACACTTTTATACAATGTTATAATAGATCAGATCCATAATGCAATTTATATTTCTGCAATTTTTACTAGGTGTAATGTGTGCCCAGATTCTGTTCCTTACTTCTAGTGAGCTGTTCTGCAATATATATTTTATTGCTTTACATTTGATCGCAATAAAAGCACACAGACGGAAGCTCTAGCAATAATTCATTTCAATGGGACCAATTGCCATGTAAGGTGCTACTCAACATGAAAAATGGTAGTGGAAAACTACCCCAGGGAGAGGACTAATATATAGTGCCAGATAAATAATGGTTTGTGAGATTGTTCCCACAGACAATATTTATGTCACTTTCCAAAATCTCTCACTGGTGAATCACATTATTTTTTGCCTATTATCCAATGTTGTTGAGGAACAGAAACGTCTTCATTACAATGGCTCTTCTTTTCCCTCGTTCCCTTTATCTCTGTTTGGAAAATCAATTATGGGTCAAGCACAGTTTTCCATGTTTCCACTATTGCACTCACATATGCAGCATTTCATAATTTTATATTCTGGTGATTTGAACTCCCTACATGAACGATTAAATCCTAAACAGGGTTATGCCCTTGTAAGCCCATTGACTTCAATGGATTTCCAATGGTATACCTCTCCTTAGGATTTCACTGTAAATATATCCACCATGAATGATATTGACTATTTGTATAAAAGCAGAGTAGGCAGATGGCATATTTTGAGTTTCTTGCTGTATGGTTTCCTTCCCTCTGGGGTGGAGCTGTGGGTTAGTGTTGAGAATTTGCTTTGCCTGAAAAAGGTTCCAGGTTCAATCCAAGTTAAAAGACTTCTGCTTGAGACCTTGGATAGCCATTGTCGGTCAGAGTAGGGGAGCAGGGGAGCACCGAACTGTTTTATGAATTTTGTTAATTATTTAACTGTTTTTGTATTTCTGTGTATTTTATACTGGTTTTATTGTTATTATTTGGTGTATGCCCCTGTTAGCCGCCCTGAGCCTCCGGGGAGGGTGGGATATAAGTTTAAATAAATAAATAAATAAATAAATAAAATAGAGTAGACAATATTAACGTTGATAGATCAGTGGCCTCATATCTAGTTTAAGGCAGCTTAATATGTGTTAATATGTTCTTCTTGAATACGATGGGGTATCCACCATCCCTCTGATAGAGGGAAAGGGAGCAAGTTTCACTGTGTTATCCCATGTCTAAACATCTTATCCTACATAGGATGGAACTGTAAAGGAACACAGATAGTTACAAGAATGAACCAGGAAGAAAGAAGAGAAGAGGAACAGAAAGAGTGGTGCTGAAGAAGCAGCCTTGGAGGTTAGAAATTTTAATCAGGAATTAATTAGGCATTAAACCCTAGTACTTCAGGTTAATGGTGTTACTGCTTTGTATAATGCAACTTGCGTGGAGATCAAGAATGCTAAGAGTCTCCAGGCATTAGATTCATAGTATTCTATGTAGTTTGTGAAACTAGTTATAGTCTAACCTGACCATGGTTGCAACATACATTTTTAGAAACTAATTTGGGGGAAAAAGGTTGATATCAGTATAACTTTTAAATTAGACCATGATTTTACCACAAGACTTCAAAAAAATTGTAATGATTAAGCAACTTGGAGATTTTTTGGTCATTGTTTTTCATTAGGCAATTTAGTGATAACAGTAGGATATTTTTCTTTGTATTAGCACAAAGAAATGGTTCATTCTTCTAAGGTCTAATGGTTTGAGCTTCGGGTCTCTCACACTTCCATGGACCTGAGCACAAATATTTAGTGCCTAGTAAATTAAAATCAGTTCCTGAGATTTAGCAGCTGGAATAGCAGGAGATGTACTAGGTCTCATGACTGTAAAATAAAGATTAGGAACATCCATCTTAAGTCAAAGCCATGTGATTTTTACTGGATCCCATTTATTTAGATGACATATGATGATCATTGTGGTTTTAACCTGCCTTCCTTAGCCCTGTTCATGTTTTCTATTTATTAACGTTATTCATAGTTGGCCTTTCTCACTGAGCCTCAAAGTAGATTGCAAAGCAAGTCAATGCAATCAACAGGATGGGACATCCAATAAGCAATATAATAGGATCAGGATTGCAGAAACCTGAAGCCAAGCAGAAATCTGAAACAAAGCTGAAAAAGAAATTAGTATTAAAATGAAACATTCAACAGTGCATAAATTATACAGTAGGTAACTCATACAGCAATAGAGAACTTAGTATAGTCCACATTTGCTTACCTTTTATTAAAGCATCTTCCTGAAACATTCAGTTATGATATAGCCCTCTTACCTTTGTAAAAATGTCCTCCTGAATAATTCAGTTTTGCATAGCTTACAGAATGCCTGGAGCCTTCCTGACTTCATCAGGCAAGCCATTCTATAAGGTGGGACCATAACAGGGAACACACAACACATATACATTCTGCATGTAAATGCATACACCTGTCTGTAACAAACAGCCAGCATACATTCACTTCACAAATGAAACCAGGGACCAGTAAACATTGATAAAGGTGGAGTTTAAATCACGTGATCAGTGGTACATGGGTGGAATCAAACATGAGAATTACTCAACACAGATTGTAAATACGTTCACTGTAATTTGTGAATAGGGCTAGTGATGCATCCTTTACAAGACCAAGGAACAATAAAGATGAAGGTAATGGTCCCAAGCAGCAGACAGTTTATGGCTCAGACCCCACCATCCCAAGCAGTTACACCCTTCTAAGTACATTGACTTCAGTTGACTTAGAAGGGCATGACTCTGTTTAGGATTGCACTGTAGCAGTTTCAGAGGGTAACCTGAAAAGCGCTTTTATTAACTTTGTGACAACTAAGAGGAGACAAGGAGGTTTGGGATGTGAAATGCTAAAAGAATATGCTCCTTTACAAGAGTCATTTACAAAAGCAGGGGAGGATAGGAGGTCTAAATGCAATTAGTTTTCTCCTAGTCACTTATTCTGCATTACCTCTTACACCATTGTTCCATAGCAAACCAGAGAACTGCAAGGCAATTATTAGCTTTCCTGTGCTATTTTGGGATGAAATTGGTATTTTGTGTGTGTGTGTGTGGGGGGCTCTTCTAATTTGCCTTTTAAAAATGGCAGAGCATGAGCTGCTTCTCCCATGTTGTAGCTTGCATTGTAAGGGGGGGGGGAGGCAGGCAGGCAGGCAGGCAGGCGGCATTTTGTTCCTAAACTTCTCCAGATCAATGAGGACCTTTGAAATTCCCTGGGCTTTCAAGATCTAGATGCCTCAGTCTACCTAGCCTTTCAAACTAGAATGCGCATTTGCAGTCAATGTATTTTACTACTGGGGTTTCTTGATGGCAATTTCAAAAGTAGGCCCTCTCTTCTCTTGCAAATTGGTTTTCAGTCAAGGGGCAGGCCTGTAGCACCATGGGGGCCATTTGCCTCCCTGGAAACCCACACTATCAAAGGAAGAAGATGGGTCTCAAGTTTCTGCTTTCAGAACCATCTGATGCATATTCAGAATCAGTGAATATGGAATAGTTTGCATTTAATGCATTTTAACTCCTCCTTTTACAGAGCATCAGAATGTTTGGATATTGACCCGCCCTATTTTTCACTGTTTATTTGTGGGGAGTAGAGACTTTGTCCATATTAGGAATGCTCAGTACAGAAAGTAAGTTAGCAGTTACTCCAAAGGGACCTAAAGCGGTCTAAGGAAGACTTAGTTCAACAAGTTCCTGAGAGAGCAGAGTTCACCTGTTTTGGTGGCACCAGCTATGCTGCTCTCTCAGCAGTTTTCCACATGAAAAACATAACCAAAACTGACTTTTTCACAGAACTGTACTGTGAGAGTACAACAGAATGCAGATCATGAAGCCTTTATGAATTAAAAACGCTAGAATAATTCCAAATTATTTCATATATTTTGTTCACATAGCCAGTCTGGTTTCCCCTCGGATTTTTCTTTATATTTCTTTAAATATTTATTCCTTAGAATGTTTAAAACTATTAAAATGCCTGTGTTGAAAAATTCTAGAAATACATTATTTAGGATATCACCCATGGCAGTCTTCACGTCTAGACTTTGTTGTTAGCTCAGTATATGAGTTTCTCCAAGCAGTTTGTTTACAGTTGCTCCCAAGCATGGCTACTGTTCCAGCTGAGGGCACAGAAGTTTTGGCTCCAAAAGCAGGGGCTGATAACAGTGAAATCATTAAAATGTGCTTCTGTTTCCCATATCACATAGGGAATCGATGGGAGGGCTTTTGAGAGGGTTTTTCTTGACCAACAGGTCTGGTGACTTACATGTTTATGATCCAAGGAACTTAATCCTAAGCATCTTTACTCAGAAGTAAAGATTAAGTACATTCAGGATTGTGTACATTTTCCTGCAATGTAAGTACTTATCTACATTTGGAGCCAATTTGAGTAGATTTTTTCCTCTAAAGACCTTTTTTGGAAGTGATTCTGTGAGAGGGCTTACACATAGAAATGCTAATTGGGAATTATAGGTTCTCCGGAATTTGTTGACACGCACTGTTCCTGTCAGGGTTTATTCATAGATTCAGCTGTGCAAAAAGTTGCATGAGGTTGGTTCCCCTTGCATATTCATCATTTTTTCAGAGCAGTATCAGGTGGTCATCTGCCCAAAGAGTAGCCATCATGGACCATCTGCTACAGATAGGACCTCTATATTAACTCGCCTCTCAACTGCTATGTCTTTCCATTGAAGCAGCTAAGGAGGCCCACTCAAAATTTGAGTCCAGTGGCACCTTTAAGACTAACGAAGTTTAATTCTGGGCATAAGCTTTTGTGTGCATGCACTACACCTGAATCATATTTCAACATGTTATTCAACTTTAGTGGTTGTATGATGTTTCCAAATGGGGATCCCTTTAAGCCAGGCTCAGCCATGGACCTTATGGAAAATGGTGCATTCGGACTTGTTAAAACTGCCTGGAGACAAAAAAAAGTCCTGACCTTTTAATAGAGATTTTAAGGAGATATTATTTACCTCCATGCTATGAAAACCTTCAGCTGTCCATTTCCAAATATTAAGCCCTTATTAAAAGAATAGGACATTTTTCTCCAGGTCTGTTAGCAACCCAAGAGCACATACAGATACTGCTGTTCTCCCCCCCCCCCCCACTTACATTCACAAGGGAGTAAGCACAAGACATCCTGGACTGGAATGTGTATTTGGAGAGAGTAACAAGGACCTGGCATCTTTTCTTTCTGAGAATACAGAGTTGGTGCCTACACTTTAAAAAGAAATTACAGTGCTCTCACTTTGCAAGGGTCATTAATAAAGTATCTATAACTGTCTGAGAGATTTTTGATCTCCCCCAAGGGAACAAATAACCCACCCACCCCAATTCTTACCCCAGTGCCTCATTTATTATAGGAAACACGTTTCACTGCCAGTTCATACCCTAAAGCTGGAGCTGAGCGAAAAAGGCTGCAATCGCCATCGATTACAAGGATGTGCTCTTCTCCACGTGTTCAGGCAGGCTGGTAGAATTTTTTTTTAAGGAAAGTGCCAATAGTATGTACATAGCCCCCTCCCTTCCATCCTAACCCTCAGCTTGTCATGCCTGGATCCTCCCCCTCCCCCCCATCAAAGCAGAGAATCCCCTTCCCTCTAGAAGAGCATCTCTGAAGTACAAGCTGATTGCATCCAAGGGGGGGCCCTCCTGCCTCCTATGGACAGCCTCCCCCTGGGATCAAGGCAGGCATCCTCTCCGGAGCAAAGCTGGCTCTTCACCTGGCGGTGCATTTGCTGCAAGCCCTGGACAACCGCAGATCTCTCCGGAGCTCGAAGGCAGGGAATGCTGGAATGTCAGGACAGTGGGGCCAAAGGGGCCCCCATCCACACTAAAATCTCCTTCTCTATCTTGGACATCCTGGATCCTCAGAAATTTACCAGGAAAAACAATCTGGCAGCAGGGAGAAGGGAGTGCATCCCCCACGCAGGACAGCAGGAGAAAAGTTTGGGAAGAGTTGCAGCGGAAAGAAATTCAAGCCACCAGAGGAATAAGCTACAAGCATATCATGGTAGGCAATGCATTCAGATTTTATTTGATTTGCACCAGGGTGTTGTTGGTTGTTAGGAAATTCCTGAGTTGATTCATTCATGGCAAACAATAAGGGATAAATGTTGAGAACGATTGTCCTCCTAGATTAAAATAAATTTTAAAAAACCAATCATTTAGTTAGGTTTCATCACCCCAGCCAAGCAGTTTGTACCTACTTAAATTTAGGGTAGTATATGAAACAGCTCCAGGGCTACTGTGTCTAATACAGCTGCTGCAGCAACTTTGTTTAGCGACCAGGGTATGCTAGACCCCACATAGCAATGCAGAGTTTGAAGTCAGAAATTGTACTTTAGAGTTTGGGGATGTGGAACGCAGCTGAATCTGGCTCGAATTCAGTTCGTGCAGCAGAATGTAAGAAAGCTACTTTTAAAAAGAGCCAAAACGCTAGGACCAAAATCATAGCAGGTGAACAATGACCTGGGAGCACTGCCCCGCCGCATCGGAAGCCTGCAGTCTCCCCCGCCCTTCAGTTCTCGCAGGCAGACAGTCAGCAGGTTAAGCTTTTTTTGCGGCGCGAAGAAACGACCAACTTCACCCACTGAATTTTCACCTTTCAAGCAATCAGTGAAAAGCAGGGGGGGACGGGACGGAAAAAGCGTCCTTTCCCCATCAACGGCTCCACTTGCCTACATGTCCCAGATGGGAGCGTTGGCGTTCAAAAGGGGTTTAGGGGCAGAGCCTTGAGTTTAAGGGGATTCCGCAATGGAGGGAGCACATTCTGAATTAGAAGGGCAGGTACGTTCCCTGTACACTCCCCCTCGTTTTCGGACACGGGTTGTGGGAACTGTGGCAACCTTCGGCTCAGCAGCTCCCCCCCCCCCCCCCCCGGACTCGCTGCCCACGTTACGGGAGGTCAGCCGCTGGCCAGCTCTGCGGAGTTCCCCTTTAAGAGGTCGCGCAGGAAAGGGAAGCGAGGGGGGTCAGCGAGCTCCGAGACGGCCTCTGGCGGAGGAGCGGTCCCGGCTGAGCTTGCAGCGCCCCCAAGTCTGGTGGGAAAGCGCAAGTCCGCCGCCCGCAATTGTTTTCGGCTCAGCCTTGTCTGACGGGCCTGATTGGCACCGGGACGCGGGAGGCAAAGGACAAGCGAGATAATTGTTCCTGCCGCCTCCCCACAAGAGGATGCCTTCGCTCCCCCTTGATCGATAACCTATTACCGACTCCTGCGTATCTCCTTCCCACAGCTTGCAGGTACCAACTTCAAACCTCTTCCCCCCTGTCTGATCCTAATATTGTTCGATTAAAACTTACCTTTAATAGATGACATCTATCGATCCGCCCCTTCACAAATCTGAAACTCTATTAGTACGGCAGGGAAAAGAAGATGGAAAAGAACGGGGGGGGGGGGGGGAATTACTGCTGTTAAAAAAAAACCCTTTAGTAACTTATTTTTTTAATGCTCTCATAGAAATCCATTTCTGCTACCACCTCCCCCACCACCACCAAAAAAAACACGTTTCGTATTCTCTTGGAAGGGGCGACCTGGAAATGTCATAAGACTTGCTATGGGTTGACAAGCTTTGTAACGAGGAAAACACGCGCTCGTTCATTCATGCCTCACGCATTCTGTGCGTGATTTCATTGGCTGAAACGCACTTGACTACTCTGTAGCTAATCCTCGTATTTTTGAATAGCAAGGGATTTTAAACAAGGAAGAATGTGTGACATATGAAGCCAGTCTAAAGAGGTCTACTCGAAAGTAAATGATATGTTATTCAATTGACTTGCTCCCAGGAAAGCACCATTAGGATGTCAGCCTTCATTATTTTTATTATACTATCAGAAACTCGGGCATCTCCATTGAAAGATGGTTAGTGCCCAACCTTAGCCGGAGGCTTGGTAAGCAGTCCCGGGGGAAAGGCACTCTGTGTATGCTCAAAGTCACTTATTAAACTTTTTTGTTGTGGTGGTGAATTCTTTTGTTGGTGCAGAATTGTTTTAATCACTCCAAATGTTCCAGCACGGAACTACAGAGATGCCTGAAAACGGGTTCTTAGCATAAACTCCTCTGAACCCACAACCTGAACCACTGGAAAGGGGAAGCGGCGTGCATAGCGAGGTTGAACCTAGCGCGAAATGCCGGGGGACAGCAGCGGCTAACGAAGCACACGTGTCTGTCTGTGCCCCAACTGATGCAGATCCATGTGGAGAGGATCCGCTTGCGGGGAGGAAAACAGTAATTACGGGGGTCAGTCTGGATCAGACGGCTACGCGTGTCTGGGGAAGGCTGCTGGTCTCGTCCTGTTACCCTGATCCGCGCCACTCTTTGTGTGTCTTGCAGATGCCGACAGCCAAGCAGAGCGGCCGGCAGCCGCCTCGGAGGAGTTGGAGCAAAAGGAGGAGCCGCCGGGCCGAGCCGGGAGCCGCTTAGCCACCGCGGCTGCCTCAGCTGCGCTTCCCTCGCCCGACTTCCCGGCCTCCTCGCCGTCGGATCTGGACGAGCCCGGCTCTCCGCCGGCATCCAAGCGGCGACGGGCCGAGTCGAGCTGCGCCAAGCCTCGGCGGGCCAGGACGGCCTTTACCTACGAGCAGCTGGTGGCCCTGGAGAACAAGTTCCGCGCCACGCGGTACTTGTCGGTGTGCGAGCGCCTCAACCTGGCCCTCTCGCTCAGCCTGACCGAGACGCAGGTCAAAATCTGGTTCCAGAACCGAAGGACCAAGTGGAAGAAACAAAACCCCGGGGTCGAAAGCACGGCGCAGCCGGGGGGCAACGCTCTGCCCCCTGGAGGTGGCGGCGCAGGAGGCAGGCCCAGCCCGCCGGGCCCCAGCGCCTTGGCCTATCAGACTTTCCCTTCCTACGCCTCTGCCAACGTCTTGTTCCCGGCCGGGGCTCCTCTCCCGCTCCCCGCAGCAGTTGGAGGGGGCCCCTTCCCTCCTTTCCTCAGCCCGACTTACTTGGCTCCATTTTATACCCCTCACCTATAGAGGGTTACCAGCCTTGCAGAGCCTGCAGCTATTCCCTCTGCAGGGGTGGAGACCAACAAACTCTGTTGTGTTTAAGCAAAGAAAGGAAGAAAAGAGTCGTGCATTTTACCGTCTCTGCTCATGCACTGTTTTACTAGGTCTTGCTTAGGAGCATGCTAACTGTTCTGCCACCGAGGGATCACCACTACCCAGGTTCTTTTTCAAAAAACAAACGCATCCGTCGGTGTATGGAAAATGTGGGCCAAAAGGATCAACCTCCAATTTCTTTTATTTTTCCCGCCATGAGAAGATGCAAAAAGCAACAGCTCCCTGAAGTTTGGGAAACCTGTTGGCAGCAGAGTGACTTTCAATACCAAGAAGGTGTATTTTTTAAAAAAACAGATATACACTATTTGATATTTATATAGCCGATGGCTGGCATACAGAGAATGGAAGAAGACACAAATCTTGTGGATTTATCAATGAGCCAAAGGGCAGCTGAAGCTGGTACTACTCTTCCCCCTCATCCGTTCCCACCCCTCCTAGATTCGCTGTTGTCCTCACAAGCAGGCCCACTGGCTGTTGTGTGGGGACCTCTGCTGCATGACCCTGTCTGACCATTGAATTCATTTCGGGACAGAAATGCAGGATGGGTGTGATTGTGGCATATGCAAAATGTAGATTGGAAATGAATACAGTATTTTAATAAAATGTGCATTGTACTATACCATGTTTGTATCTTCAAGCAACTGCTCTCAAGTGGTGGGTCAAGAACCACCAGAGGGCAGCACGGTCAACAAGGAAGGCTGGGTTAAATAGTAGGTTTACTTGTGCAGCTGCGTACTGCAGCCCCATCACAGCACAACAGGAAAACAGCATATGTCTCTCCGCATACAAGACCATGTTTCTGCACAAGGTGTACAAATATATCAGTCCGTACAAGTAATACATAGCCTGTTGTTACTGATGTTATATTACATCCCAGTTGAATAGAGTGTCTGCCGCTGCAGAAACTGTGTGTTGCAGGTCTTTTATGTAACTCCTCCTTAACTCCTGCTGTTACTGTGTCCCAGAGCCTAGTTTCCAGCATGCTGGTGATCATCCCTTAAGGCCAAGGTTAAAAGATAAGCGTATATGACATAGTCTGAATCCCAGGATGTCTTTGACCCTTAGTATTCATTCAACTGGACACACAGCCAAGCCATGCCCAGGATACGTTGAAGGGTGATCTGCTGTGGGATATTCAGAGCGTAGACCCTACAGGATGTCATCATGAGAGCTGCTTTATTTTGGAACCCTTTGACCCGAAAGAAAGACAGTTCTTTTAATTGGGTGTTTTGGGAGTCACTGACTCCAAACCTTTTCCTATGGAGACCTATCTGCAGAATTTTAACTTTGTTTAGACTCCAACTGTTGCTGACCTGAAAATTATACCTCCTTAGTTCTCTGCTACACTGTTCAAATGTGTTTTAAACCATGCATTCATATATTCTTCCTGTTCATTCTTTTGCTTAGGTGTAGCAGCAGCTTTAATAGCATAGATTGGACATTGTTTTTTCTCCATTGTTCCAGTTTTTGCACTGGAGTCTTGTGGCACCTTAAATACTAATGGATCTATTTTGGCACAAGTATTTGAGGAATACAGCCCATTTCATTAGTCACACTGAAAGTTATTCTGAGGTGGTGGATAAGTATACACATGTGTAGAGGGATAAATAGTTGGGCCAAAAGGTGTGAGATGCAAAGTTCAAATGTATACATGTAAGAACAGTAAACATTCGCATCACCAACCTGTTCACTAGGGATCTTATTTAGGGATCTTATCTTGAATACATTGGAGCTTTACATAGAAATGTAATGGTTTATGGTTCCACTATTTATGATTTGATCTCTGTACCCATTTCTGTGTATATTAGGGCTGTCTTCAGGCCTGGAGAAAAATGTCCTGTCTCTTTAGTAGACATTTAAGCTTTGATGGCATGAAAATTAATAACATCACCTGGTAAATAACATTCCTTTAATCCTCTATTAAGGGGACAAGATATTTTTCTCCAAGCAGTTGCCAGCTCTATCGTAACCGATGATAACAGTTCATACATTTGAGAAAATGGAATCTAATTCAGAAAAATGTATACCACAATGATTCTTATTAATCTTTAAGATGCTCTAAGACTTTATTTTGTTCCATCAGATAAAGAATTCTACACACACACTGGTCAGGTTCTGCAGCAAGTAAATCTCCACACACGTTTCCAAGGAAGCATTCTACTTTATTAGATTACAAAACTGGTACCATATCCACAGGATTATTGTTAGGAATGACCATGGGGCAGAAACATCCTTACATATAGTAGGATGAGGCAAATGGCTAAGCAAATGAAATTCAAGTGCGCACGCGGGAATTCTCCCAGCGGGAGGATACATGATAATTGGGAGAGTCGCAGTGCCTCACGAGAGCCGAAAGATTCACACCAGGGGTGGAACGCAAGCCCTCCCTCCTTCACAAGGCCAGACAGATAACGCCGTCTGGCAGTACTGGCTCCCATGGTCTCCCAAGCATTGTTTACAGCAAGCGGCAGAGCAGCAAACAAGCCCGGATTAGAGACGGGAACAAGCAAAACATGGCAGCTAGCTGACAACACCCGGCTGAAAAACTGGATTTTTCATCCTTGCTCCCTGACCAGTTTCTTTAAATAACCCTTTTGCCCCTCTAGTGGACAGTCCCATGGCTGCGCATAATGCATTCTTCAAGTCTTCCTTCAGTTCTTATCAGGAGTGTGTGATGTATGTTAGGTAAGAGTTTATGTTTTTCCCAATATTTTATATGAAGCAAGCCCCATTAAACAGTATAAGGCTCTTTTGAGCAGACTTGGTTAGGATTACTCCCTTGGTGACTAAGCTCACATGATCCAGCAATATGCATGCAATGGGCTCCTTTCCCTCATGTCAGGATGCTTCAGCTTGTCAAAGGAAAGTGAAGAAATCCAAAGGGAATTCTAATTGCCAAAGTAAAACTACGTCCAGCTCGGTAGGAACCCTTGCAAGTTTCTCCAATACTGCAACACAACACATTATGAAAGGAAGATTAGAAGGCTCTTTGAAGACAGGTGGTGAGGGTGGAAAAGGGGGAATTCTGGAGAATATCTGGTCTTCTCCCTTAAGGTTTCCACAACTTTTTTAAAAATATATTTTTGTGTGTGCGTGTATGTGTGAGCCTGGAAGTCATGGTGACGTCTGGTGACCCCTACTGGGGCTAGGATGTTTTCAGAGTGCTGGCTTGATTGCCTTCCTCAGCGTCCCGGCCCTAGTATTCTTTGGCAGTTTACCTTACAAGTACTTGCCAGGATTGGTACTGCCTAGCTTTCAAGATCTGATAAGATTGGGCTTGCCTGGGCTATCCAGGTTAGGACAGGTTTCCACTCTTAAGAATGTACTTCTTTAGACTGAATTATTTGGTCCATATTATATACACATATGCTACAGCTGCATATTTGCTGCTATCATTATTATTATTTACTTCATGTATAGCCTGCCTTTCTTACTGGACTGGAAGTGGAATACGATATGTACAGGCCTCGGTTCCTGCTGGAGCGCATCGAAGCACCGCTCTGCCAGTCAGGAGCCCAGGGGGTGGACACATAAGCCCCCTGCTCCCACCGGCCATCAGTTGGGACATGGTGGGGGGCCCAAAACGTTTCCCCGCGTCCCTGAGCCCTGGTGGCCTTGGACTTGTAGGGGCAAATTCCACCTCTCGCGTGTGATCACACGCAAGAGATCATTCTGGCTCCCCCAGCTCTCGGGAGGGGCACTTAAAAAAGTTATGGCCGCCGCCGCATTTTTCGGTGGCAGCTGCGACGCCGGTGCAGGGGGAGGGGCAGGGTGAAACATACCCTTGCCTCCCTGAGCCCCAGGGTGGTGGCCTTGGACTCGTAGGGGCAAATTCCAGCTCTCGCGTGTCATCACATGCAAGAGGTCATTCTGGCTCCCCCAGCTCTCGGGAGGGGCTCTTTAAAAAGTTATGGCTGTCGCCGCTGTTTTCGGTGACAGCTGCGACGCCGGTGCGGGGGGAGGGGCAGGGTGAAACGTTCCCTTGCCTCCCTGAGCCCCCGGGGTGGTGGCCTTGGACTCGTAGGGGCAAATTCCAGCTCACGCGTGTGATCATGCGTGAGAGGTCATTCTGGCTCCCCTAGCTCTCGGGAGGGGCTCTTTAAAAAGTTATGGCCGCCGTAGCTGTTCTCGGCGGCAGCTGCAACGCCCGCACGGGGGAGGAGCAGGGAGGGGTGAAACGTTCCCTTGCCTCCCTGAGCCCCGGGGTGGTGGCCTTGGACTCGTAGGGGCAAATTCCAGCTCTCGCGTGTGATCACGCGCAAGAGATCATTCTGGCTCCCCCAGCTCTTGGCAGGGGCTCTTTAAAAAGTTATGGCCACCGTTGCTGTTCTCGGCAGCAGCTGCGACGCCCGCACGGGGGAGGGGCGGGGAGGGGTGAAACGTTCCCTTCCCTCCCTGAGCCCCGGGGTGGTGGCCTTGGACTCATAGGGGCAAATTCCACCTCTCGTGTGTGATGTCTGAGCGTTGCTGCTTGGACATCACATGTGAGACGTCATTCTGGCTCCCCCAGCTCTCGGGAGGGGCTCTTTAAAAGGTTATGGCCACCGTCGCTGTTCTCGGCGGCAGCGACACCCACGTGGGGGGGGCGGGACGAAACCTTCCCTTGCCTCCCTGAGCCCCCGGGGTGGTGGCCTTGGACTCGTAGGGGCAAATTCCAGCTCTCGCGTGTGATCACGTGCGAGAGGTCATTCTGGCTCCCCTAGCTCTCGGGAGGGGCTTTCTAAAATGTTATGGCCGCTGTAGCTGTTCTCGGCGGCAGCTGCAACGCCCGCGCGGGGGAGGAGCGGGGAGGGGCAAAATGTTCCCTTGCCTCCCTGAGCCCCGGGGTGGTGGCCTTGGACTCGGGGTAAAAGTAACTTTTCCCCCACCTTAAAGAACAATGGAAAGGATGGGGGCAACCTGTTTGGGGGCCCGTAGTATTGGACCCCCTGGTTCAATGTTCCTGAAACATGGCGGGTATCTTGGGGAGAGGCTCTAGCAGCTACCCTATGATTTTGGAGCCTCTCCCTCAAACCCCCTTTCCTCCAGCTCCCAGAATATACCCTGTGTTTTCGCCATTGACTTCAATGGCCCATAGGATATAATGGGGGCGAACTGCGGGAAGCCGATTCAGATCAGAGAATCTGATTCAGCCTGCAGCAGCCTGAAAGGTACCCGAATGGGCCATTTTCGGGGGTGCATTCGGTTCAGATGAACCGAATGCACATCCCTCCAGCAGCCCGCTTGCTCGGGCTCTCTGTAGCCTCGGGGATCCTGAGCAAGCTAAGGGAAGGGAAGGTGGTTTAAACCGCCTCTCCTTCCCTCCAGCAGCTGGCTTGCTCAAGCTCCCCGAGCAAACCAAGGGAAGGGAAGGTGGCGGAGCAGCTGGAGACATTGAGCCTCAGCTCCACAAGTAATGAGCACTCACGCCCCGCCCCCAGCAGCCCTCAGGCCGGAGCACCTGGAGCAGTCTTGGGAGGCGGATTGGCAAAAAGCAAAACCAAAAGCGCAAGAACTCGAGAAAACTCCAGGAATGGAGCCGGTTCCTCTTTCATAGTCCAAAATGCGACCCACGAACCCTGAGCTTGCTTTTTCTCATTTGCGAGTCTGGCCTCCGCACTCTTTTAACGAGGCAGCCCTGAAGCTTGGGGTGGCGGGTGTTTCTTTGCATGCAGCTTGTGCGGCTGGCTGAGTGCCTCTTCTGTTTGCCCACCTCTCGCCTCTGCACCTCATCTTCTGCCAGGCATGGAGGTGCCCAGCTCGCCCAGTCTTCTTGCCTCCTGCTGCCCTTGGCCCTCTGGTGCACGGGTGAGTCCCCAAAGTTTGACTCTTCCTCTACAAGTCTCTGGCACTGGAGGTATTCACCTCCTTTCCTCCTGCCTGCTATGGCTGCATAATTGTGAGAGATTTCTTAACATAGTGTTCCTGCCAGGGAAGCTGGGGACCCTGCCCATCAGGGCAGGCTCGCCTAGGGCGTGCCGGCCCTCAGGGGCGCCAAACTGCGCCCCCCCAAAGCCCCGCCGCCGCCCTAACCAGACGATTGGGATGCTTTGCCCTCGAAGGAGCTGCCCGGGGCTGGAGATGCCCCCATCGCCTGCCGGGGGCTGCAGACGCGCTTCCGCAGGGCGGCGGCATTTCGGGGCAGGGGCGCTCCCCGCAGCCAGCCTCCTCCTGCGCGTGCGATGAGGACACCGCTCGATGGGCGGGCCCAGAGCCTGGTGGGAGTTGTAGTTCTTGCCACTGGGCGAAGCTGCGCCCCTCCTCCGCGCAAGCGCGCCAGCAGCCTTTGCGGCCACGGTTTGCCTTCTCGTCTCCAGCCCTGGCGTGGGCCGCGTGGGCGCCTCTCCGCGGCTCCCAGGCCCGCCCCACATAAAGCCCGGGAACAACAACAACGCCGCCCCCCCGACGGCTGCAAAGGCAGGCCGCCCCCACTGCCAGCAGCAAAAGGGGCCACTGGAGCCCCGGACAGACGCGCGCTGCCGCCACTGCCGCTACCAGCCGCGGCTGAGAAGGAATCCAGGCCCGCTCTCTGCCTGCCCGTGCCCGCTCCTTCCTCCGCAGCTGCCCAAAAAGGGGGACGAAGCGAGGCTGGGAGACTGACCGGCCGCGGGGGCCAGGCCTGGGTGGGAAGGCCAGGCTTTAGGATGAGCCTCCAGCTGGGGGGGGGGGCTGGGTGGGGATTTCGCACATTCAGGCTGCCGCGGGGGGGGAAGAGTAGGGAGTGTGCATGCACGGAGGCGACCGGCCAGGCTGTGGGGGCGGTACGCGTTCTTGCCTGCCTGCCGGCCCCTTCTCCCTCCTCCTCCTGCAGGCCAGGCCCAGGGCAGCAGGCGCTCTCTCCTTGCCCTAGCACATGGCATCACTCTGTCTCTCCCCCCCCCCCCGCGGCCAGCTGGGAGGTCTCCAGGCCCCACCGGGAGGTTGGCATCTGAGGGGGGCACCACGAGGTGGCCTCACCTAGGGCGCACAAACCCCTCGGCCCAGCCCTGTGCATGGGTCGTGTGCAATGCTTCCTCTAAGCTGTGGAGTCTTGTGAGCAAAAATTATACTTTGTGAACTACTGGCATTAACGTTGTGAGTGAGCAATTTGGCTGCTGCATAAATTAGTTTGCTCTGGAGCCAGGGGTCATTTCATAGAAAAAGAGGTGCAGGAGCTCATTAGCATAACTTATTAGCATAACTTATTTGCATATGCCACACCCCAACATCACTGGAAGTGTGTCAGAAGGCAACACCCACCGCTCAGGCTCCACTGGACTCTTTTGGATTGCTAGCTGGGTGTGTGTGCGCAGATCTGCGCAGGAAGGAAGGTAGGAGGTTATGTGAGAGACCCTGGAGAGTCACTGCTGGTTAGAGTATACAGTGCTGACTTTCATAGTCCAATGGTCTGACTCAGTATAAGAGAGTTTCATGTGTTCTGAATATAAGAACATAAGAGATGCCAATGTTGGATCAGGCCAAAGGCCCATCTAGTTCAACACTCTGTGTCACACAGTAGCCAGAAATACCAGGTGCCATCAGGAGGTCCACCAGTGGGGCCAGGACATTAGAAGTCCTCCCACTGTTGACCCCCCCAAGCACCAAATCCTTCCTGAGTGAAGACAAAAATGTGTGAGTTGGAGGCTAAAAAACTGTGAGCTAGCTCACGCTAACTCAGCTTAGAGGGAACACAGGTATACAATTTGTTTTTCCACTCCAGGAAGCAGAATGTATTTAGCCACAGCTGCCCTTTGCGAATTGGCTGTTTGACATTGCAGAGTCATCTCAGTTTTAGAGCCAAACTAGATGAAATGCAGGAGATTGCGATTGGACTGCCTGACATTTCTATTTGATTTTTTAAAAAGCGTCCAGGGATTGAGGCTGAACCACCGGGGTGGGGGAACACCCTCTTTCCTCTTGCAGTGTTTATCTGATTGAAATCTCTGCTGTGGAAAACTGGGGGGGAGGGGGCACAGTATGGAAATTTCCCAGTGATTTCCTTATATACTTTGTGTCATGCTTCAGGTAAATTTAATCTGCTTGTGGTTAGTTGGAAAGTTAATTGAATGCTCACTGACTCATGCCCCCACAAGTTGAGAGAGAGCCTAGCTAGCAGGATACAACTTGGGGCCAGTTTATACACGATTGGACTTCTCTTGGGAGGAGGAAGCTAGAAAATCCCTCCCCCGCCCATGATTTCCTCATGCTGTGGCTCTTCCATCTGGTGTAAGCAGTTTCCACCCCAGTACTGATTCTCTGTCAGAGTGTTCAGCTGTGGAAGGAAAGCACCATCAACATGTCTGAATCAAATGATGGGAGAAGCATGGAGAAGGCATCGTCCACAAAGACCTTTGCACCGTTTCCTCTGACTAACTGGCAATGTGTAGATTGGCCCTGAATTTGCTCCTTTCCCCCCTAGTTTCCTCTCCTTCAAATATTTGCTCCTCTTCTTTGAGAAAAAAAAATGCATTCCCCCTGCGCGTGATCTCAAGGATGGTAAAAGATTAATGTTGATTTACGTTAAACAAGTGCCTTAGTTTATAACATCCAAGATATTGCAGAATATGTATCGCTCTTCCAGTTCTAGTATGTTTTGTGTGCACTTAAACCAATGGATAAGATAACATACTTAACAGCAAGCCAAAGGTCTAGATAATATCAGGACCGATCCCTCGGTCATGTTGCAGAAGCAGCCACCCAGTGATGTCAATCTGAGCCTGTCTGGGCAAGGATTTCAAAAAGGTTGATTTACAGCTTTCAGGGGTGCATGGGTGATGGAGCTGAGATGTTCAAAACATACATTTCCTAATATGTGGTCAAATGTTGCAGACAGGGCTGAAAGGTTCCTTTGAGCTCTTGTACATCAAGTGGGGTTTGAATCATAATGTTTTATGTTTACTTTGGTAGCATTTACACACCGAAGAAGTGTGTAAAGAGAGCCACACATACAGAGCCTCTCTCAATCCTGCCCAAAGCACCTTCAGCAATAGTCTTTTCCTTCTGTTGACTGACTGGCCTACTAATATCCTAAGTTTTCCCTGTGGGTAGAACCACAGCTACCGCCCCCTGTTTCATGCCGATGGGTGATCTGCTCTTATGGACCTTTCCACAAGATTAGTTTTGAATGCAGAAAATGCACAGCTATTGCTCAGTTGTTAAGCAGGATCCAAATATCTTCCGTCAAAGCAATGTGGTTGTAACTCCTGCATTCAGGGGGCTCCAGTTATCTTTCCTCATGTCGGTGCTGTCGCTGTGGGGCAGGTACCCAGCAATGTTCCCTCTAAGCTGTGGAGTCTTGTGAGCAAAAATTCTCCTTTGTGAGCTACTGGCATGAAAGTTGTGAGCAAGAGATTTGGCTACTGCATCAATGAGTGTGCTCTGGGGCCATCCTTCCTGAGCAAAGACAAAAATGTGTGAGCCGGAGGCTAAAAAACTGTGAGCTAGCTCACACTAACTCAGCTTAGAGGGAACACTGGTACCCAGCACCTGAACAACCACTTTTTGTTGTCAGGAGAGTGTAGCTTTCTTTCCAGCTAGGAGTTCTGTTACAATAGTGAATATTTTGTTGTTGAACATAGACCGTGGTTGTTGGGAATGTCATGAGCACCTACTGAAAAGTTTCTGTAACATTGCTAGCGATAAATGACACAACTTTTCCCTCATGGTCACAATGTTTTAAATACCTCTTACAGATAATGATGATAATAAATATGTCTAGAGGCTACTACCTTCCTATACCATCAGATTACTCATTAGTCTTGTTCATAAGTAAACAAGCAAACTAGTGGTACCAGCAAAATTGTCCACCATGCACCCTCCAGAAATTTACCTGCCATGTCCCAAGCCTTACACTTTAAAAAGCAACAACAACAACACTGTCCATCTGTGCTTGCACTGGAGCTGCCACACACAACTCCCACAAAGGCAAAGGCTAAGCCTTGGTGGCACGAAGAGCCTATAAAGAGAAAGTGTTCAGACACGTTGGTGCAAAGTTATGTAAGGAAACAATGAAAAGCAACAAAGTCAGTGAGGCTGCCAGATTCAGCAGAAGACAGGAGGACATACACCTTCAGAAGGTCCATGTTCTCATATTACTGAGTGCCTGCTAAAGTGTTTCTTTCTCCAAGACTTAGGCAAAAATAGCACTATCCCCTATTCAATCTGGCAAGTTTATTGAGATTATTGTTTTTAATGAATCAGCTTCAAATGCCATGCCAAAATGGGGGTATTTCCTTGCCTACTACCCTGTTTTCCCGAAAATAAGACCTACCCCCAAAATAAGCCCTAGCAGGATTTCTATGCATTTGTGGTATAAGCCCTAGTGTGTCTTCTTGAGAAAAAATAAATATAAGACAGTGTCTTATTTTCGGGGAAACACGGTATTTACAGGAAAACTCTAGGGAAACTGATTTTTCTGATTTTTTCTGATTTAGTATTAAACACTGTAGTTTACTTGACATCTAGGGTGGCCATAGGCCTGCAAAAAATGTCCTTCCCCTTTAATAAAGGCTTAATGGGATGATATTTATACAGTAATGTTGTTTACCTCCATGACATGAAAAGCATGCCAATTTCTACATATTAAGCACCTATAAAAGAGAGCAGGACATTTCCCCCCAAACCAGTTGGCTACTCTAGAACACATCACACATATGAATCAGAACCTTAAAATATATATTCCTTAGGACAGGGCTTTAAAGAACACTATGAAACTCTATAAAGCTGCATTTATATTCATGGGGGGGCAGTGACTCAATGATAGCGCACTAGCATACCACGTGGAAGGTTCTAGGTTCAGTCCCTGGTACCTTCAGTTAAATGATATGGGAGCTCGTTCCACCAGGTAGGAGCGGTCCCTTAGGTAAGCCGGACCCTGGCCATATAGGGCTTTAAAGGTAAGAACCAGCACTTTGAAGCGGATCCGGTACGCCATTGGCAGCCAGTGCAGCACTTTCGGTACAGGCCGGATGTGCTCCCGCCTAGAGAGGCCCATCAACAGCCTGGCTGCTGCATTCTGCACTAGCTGCAGCTTCCGGATTTGCGACAAAGGCAGCCCAATGTAGAGAGCATTATAGTAGTCTAGCCTTGAGGTGACCGTTGTGTGGATCACTGTGGCCAGGTCATCACGGTCAAGGAAAGGGACCAACTGCCGAGTCAGCCGAAGGTGGTAAAAGGCTGACCTGGCAGTGGCTGCCACCTTTGCTTCCATCGTTAAGGAGGAATCTAGGAGCACACCCAAACTCCTAACCTCCGACGCTGGCGGGAGAGGCGCCCCATCGAAGGTTGGGAGAGGGAGCCCCAGCCCTGAACCAATCCGACTCAGACCCAGGACCTCCGTCTTTGCCGGGTTTAGTTTTAACCGGCTCAGACTGAGCCAACCAGCCACAGCCTGTAAGGCCCGGTGAAGGTCATCCGGGGTGGAGTCCAACTGGCCTCCCAACATCAGATAGAGCTGGGTGACATCTGCATATTGATGGCACCCAAGCCCACAGCTCCGGGTAATCTGGGCAAGGGGGCGCATATAGATGTTAAACAACATCGGGGACAGCACCGCCCCCTGAGGCACCCCACACTCAAGAGGCTGCCTCCAGGACCGCCAATCCCCTATCACCACCCTTTGTCCCCGACCTTGGAGGAAAGAGGCAAACCATTGAAGGGCAAGCCCCTGAATCCCCACATCGGTGAGGCAGTGGGCCAGCATCTGGTGGTTGACCATATCAAACGCGGCCGACAGATCTAACAACAACAGTGCCGCCACACCACATTGATCCAGATGCATACGGAGGTCATCCGTCAGGGCGACCAGCACTGTCTCCGTCCCATGACCTGGGCGAAAGCCGGACTGGAAGGGATCAAGGACAGAAGCATCATCCAGAAAGCCCTGTAGCTGTAACGCCACCGCCCTCTCAATAAGTTTGCTCAAATAGGGCAAATTGGACACCGGCCGATAGTTGGCCAGTTTGGCCAGATCCAAAGATGTTTTTTTCAAGACCATTGCTTCCTTGAGTACCCCGGGGAACTGTCCCTCCGAGAGGGACTTGTTGACAATCTCCCGCAGGGCACCTCGGAACCCCTCGTGGCCCGCTTTAATGAGTCAGGAGGGACACGGATCAAGGTCACATGTGGTTGGACGTACAGATACAAGCAGTCTGTCAGCTTCCTCCAGGCTGAGTAGGTTGAAAGACTCTAAACCCGGCACAAAAGACGTGCAAGGGGCCTCAAGTTTGCTCACTGTTTCAATTGTGGCGGGGAGGTCACGGCGGAGTGCCAGGACTTTATCTGCAAAATAGCTCGCAAAAGCCTCACAGCCGATGTCCAATTCCCTAACATTTTGCCTGCCCTGTGGCAGAGCCATCAAAGACCGAATTGTACTAAATAATTGGGCCGGGCGTGAGCTAGCAGATGCAATCCTGGTCGCATAGAAATCTCTCTTTGCGGCCTTGACTGCCATCTCATAGGATCTCATAAACGTCCTATAAGATGCTCTTGACACCTTGTCGCAAGCACGACGCCACCGTCTCTCTAGCCGTCTCAGTTCTCGCTTCAGCTGATGCAGCTTCTGGGTATACCAGGGCGCTCGCCTAGAACGAGTGCAGAGAGGGCACCTGGGAGCAATCTCGTCGATGGCTGAGGAGAGATGGGCATGTCAATCCTCCACCAGCTCATCCAACGAGCCGCCAGGGGGCCTCGGATCCCGTAGGGCCATCTGGAGCCTCATAGAGTCCATTTGGCCCCGCGGGCGAGCTAAAATCCACTTGCTGCCTAAACAAGGTCAGGGTGGAACATTCAGATGGGCCTTCAGGGCCTGGTGGCCCGACCATGGTACTGCCTCTGCAGTCCACCGTCACCCCAGCCGCGAAGATCAAATCGAGCATATGATCAGCCCAATGCGTGGGAGCTAAGACGAATTGAGAGAGTCCCAGTGCCACCATGGACCACACTAGGTCCATAGCCCAGCTGGAGGTCGCGTCCTCAGCATGGACGTTGAAGTCACCCAAGACAATCAGCCTATGGTGATCCAATGCCCAGCCTGATATGGCCTCCAGCAGGGATGGCAGGCTATTGGCCAGTGTGTTAGGCGGTCGGTACACCAGCCAAATCGCCAAACTCTCCTCAGCCTCCACATCAAACCAACACACTCTATGCCTGCGATCTCCACTGCCGGGAGCGCCCTGAAGGAGTAAACCTCCCGAATGAAGATAGCCACTCCCCCCCACTCCCTAGTCCGTGATTGGTGAAGGACCGAGAACTCAGGTGGGGCAAGCTGGGTGAGAGCTACCGTCTCCCCTTCCCACACCCAGGTCTCAGTCACGCATGCCAGGTTGTTGCTGGGGGTATCATTTACCTTTTCGGGGGTGGGTGGGATGAGAGATTATAACTGAATACGCAAGATTTATAGCAAGAGTCAAAAGTTTCCTCTTGGTTACTGAAGGCATTTCAAAATATTTGTTGCAGTACAAATACGGTTGCCAACAAGGTTGGTGAAAAATGTCCTGCCCCTTTAATAGTGGTTTAATGTGTGGAAATGGGGCAGCTGAAGCCTTTCATGGCATGGAGGTAAGACCATCACCTGGTAAATAGCAAACCATTATGTCTCTACTCAGGCATAAAGTTGCCAGCTCTGGATTGGGAAATACCTGGAGATTTTGGGGGTGGAGCCTGGGGAGGACAGGGACCTCAGCAGGGTATAATGCCATAGAGCCCATCCTTCCAAGCAGCCATTTTCTCCGGGGGGAACTGATCTTAGTCATCTGGAGATCAATTGTAATAGTGGGAGATCTCCAGGTGCTACCTGGAGGTTGGCAACCCTAATTAAGGGGTGGGATTTCGCCCCCCCCCCCAAGGCAGTTATGGCACTCAAAAGAATGTTGGTATATCTTATGCAGCCTGATCCTTTACATGGTCTCTTAGCAGCTCCCTCTGAATTCAGTGGGGCATACTCCCAAGTGAAGCATGCAGATAGGATTGCAGCATTAAAGAAAGATGAACGCCAGCGAAACCCCTTTTCCTCTTCAGCCCTATCTTGTCATTTCATAAACTGTTTGCTTTACTTTGATCCTTGTTTTTAAATTTTAATTCTTTGGATGCCATGCAGTTTCCTTTTCCAGTGCTACGGCCACATCTCCTCTGATTTCCAAAACAAGCATGAAAACCATGTTAAGCACAGCCATTTCTTGCAGCACCATCATCCAATATGCAGGTTAGTGCTGGTTTTATGAGTGTACAGACAGGTACTTAGCATGCTATTAGAAGTACTCAGATACGTGTGCTGTGAATTCTGAGGCCACCCAGTCATAAGATTGGAAGATGGCACCACACTTATTTTACTGAGATTCATAGCAGCTGGAGCAGATCCAGACAGCAAATTTATTGTGTGTCTTGAATCTGAAGGAGGGGACTTGCCCCTCCTACAGAGAAAGGGGTCCAGTTTTCAAAACAGAACTGTGAACTTCAAAAATTGAGTGAGCATAAGGCCTTGTGGAGACCAATGTTAAGCAGTGTTAAGCAGGTCTATTCAGAATCCTACTCAGGTCTATTCAGTGGAGCTTATTCTCAAGAAAATATTTTTTATGATTGCGCTGGTAGTCTTGTGACCTTTTTATAGCACTGAGAGAAGGTTAACTGGGGATTCTTAATACGTCACATGGGTTTCCAGAAGGACTTTAAATGTGTGTGTGTGTGTGAGTGCAGGATGAGAGCATGAGAGATTATCAACAGAGCTCGAATGTGTCATTTCTCAGCCAAGAAACACTGCAAGGTTGGCAGAAACTAAGAATCAAGGTCTCAGGAAGCCAAGTAAGGGCAGGTTCTGATAGAAAAGGCACAAAGGTAAGATTGTGAAATGAAAACACACAGACTACAAAGGAGCAGACAGTGTATACACAGATTAAGTTAAAGGAAATGATGGCATGGAGAGAAAAGTTTAGGAGATTGAAGATGACAGTTAAAAACTTTTAAAAAATATTATATTTATATTTACTTATAAACTTGCAGATACTTCCATAGCATAACTTTCCAGGTTCACTTGATTTCTAAAGGAAGATTAGGTTGAGATATATCTTTTGATTTATAACACATTCAGTCATAAAGGTTGAGACATTCATCAGTTGCAAAACAACTACCCAATGAAATTAACACATACATGTTAAACAATGAAATTCCATAAAACAGATATCAAGCTGGGGGTGGGGATTAGGAATCATGAGAGGGGGAGAAAAACCAAAAGAAAACAACTTGAATTCCTTTCACAATAGAAAGATTACCCCCCTCCCCCTTTCAGGATTCAATGAGGTTGTCATAAGACAACGAAGGAAGGTGGAGCAAAGAAGGAAACAAATCTCAAACCAGTCCCTTCTCATTCTCAGTTATGTCTACTGGTCTGCCAGGTATAGGTAGATTGCCAACCTCCAGGTAGGGTTTGGAATTCTTCCAGAATTACAACTGATTTCTAGAACTACAGAGTCTGGGAGAAATAGAAAACTTAGAGTGGCTACAGATAGTATATGATATACTACATACACAGAGACTACGAGAAACTGATAGAAAGATCTGTAAGGACACCAAAAGTTAAAGGCCAGTTGGAAACTGAGAGGGGACGGGATTGCTACTGATTTGCTTCCTCCTATGAGTCTTCAGATATATAGAGTTGCCAACAACAAGCCTGGAGAAATAATATTCTGCCCCCTGAATAGAGGCTCGATATGTGGAAATGAACAGGTGAAGCGTCTCATGGCATAGAGATAAATAACATCCCACTATGCCTATATTAAAATGATAGGGTATTTTTTCTCCAGATGGTTGGCACCCTGTTTTTTTCCAACACTGAGGAAAACCCGAAGACAATTTTGAGAGGTTTTTTTTTTTAAGGTTGAGTGATAGGCGGCAGGAAGGGGGAGTAGGTGGAGATGACCATTGATTTGGATGTGACATCTGACATCACATCTGTCCCCAGGTGCCATCCCCAATTTCCAGGAATTTCCCAAACTGGAGATGGCAGCTCAAGGGCACATTAAAAACAGAAGAAGAATCCTAATAAATTGGATCAAAGCTGTCTCTAATCCAGCATTCTTTTTAAAACAGAGGCCACCCAGATGCTACTGAAAGGATAATATTTGAGGCATAAAGGCAACTACTTTCCTCTGTTCACAAGTGCATGTAATAAAATCCCAACGCTACTTCTATTAGGCAAAAACAGCTTCAGGATAGGCGTGGTGGGGATAGTTAACCTAAGTTTTTCTACTTCAGCTTCTCCTTCGCCCAGCTGCTTGTTCAGTCATGGGATTTCTATTTTGTTTTTAAAATTGTGTCTGGGAAATCTGGGTCTAAAGGAGGTGACCTTCTTGGGAGTAAGTCCCATTAAACATAGTAGATTTTACCTCCAGTAAACAAATACTTTCAATTAATAAATAGGATCAGATGGCCCGCATAAGCAGCAGCCTTAAATTGGTCTAGTACTCATTCTCTCTCACTTGTAAAACCTGGGAATTTTAATTATGTGAAGGATGCTGGAGAACTTTAAGAGGGACTCAGCTTCTTTTTCATACTACAATTCCCAGCAGTCTTTTGGGGAGCGGCGTTGAAAGCTTATAAACAGAATAAAGAATACCCGAATCTAAAAAAAGAAGAAGTAAAAACACAGAGATAAGACTAGAAAGAAAAGTTGGGGGGGAAATCATAAATAAGTAAAGCGGAGAAGGTATACTTTGAAGAGAAACAAGAAGCGGAGCTGAACGACAAATAGCGAAGCCTCCAGATAAGGTTTTTTACGGAGACATTCTGATTGGTTGAAAACGAGAGCAAGGAATTCGCAAAGAAAGATCAATGAGTGGCGTGGCAGGAACAGAAGCCAACCAATAAGAATCCGACATTGCCCGGGAGGAATGATCGCTGAGTAGTGATTGGTTGAGAAGCGAAGGTGAAGCCAATGGGGTGTCTCTGCGGCGGCGGCGGCGCTTTTCTGTGGACTTGTGACGTGAGTCGGCCTTTTGAGGTGTGACAGTCGCCGAAGACAGTCGCCGCTGCCTTTTTTTGCTCCTCTTTCTCGTGGTGCGCGTGGCGAAGAGAGAAGCGCCTTTTGAGGTACGGCGGAAAGATTAGTGACGGGGCGTCGCTTAGAATGATGATGTCGTTTGTGGCTCCGGCGTAACTTTGGCGACTCTTGCCCTGAGGGCCTTTTTCTAATTCTCCGGAAGATGCCGGGCAGAAGTTGGCTCCTATTGGGGGTGGGGTAAAGCTGGGATTTTGGGTGGTTTTTCGGCTCTGAAAGTGCGGGCGGCGTTTAATTTTCTGACGTCCTTTTGTCCTTCAGCGCTTTGCTGCCTTTAGTCCCCTCCCCCCGGCTTAATTTGGTTTAAAGCTGTTGGAAACTACCTCTGGAAGATGTAACAGAATAAATTCTCTGAGCATGCTCGGAGCGTTTGTTTCCTCTCCGCTTCCTTCTCATTGATTGTGCCTAGTTTTATTCAAGGTACAAACTTTCGTGTGCACGTACACTTCTTCAGATACAATGAAATGGAAATTACCAGTCCTTACATATAGGTAAAGGGTGAGCGGTAAATTAGCATACACCATAATGAAGATGTTTAACAGATTAAAGGACCAAACAGGACTAACAAGTTTAGTTTATATGGTTATCATTTGTTTTGGTTTAATTCCAGGGGAAATTCCTGTTTGGTCCTTGAATCTGTTAAACATCTTTGTTATGCTGTATACAAATTTACTGCTCACTCTCTACCTATATAAATGGATTTCATTGTATCTCAAGAAGTGTGTGTGCACACGGAAGCTCATACCTTGAATAAAACTTTGTTGGTCTTAAAAGTGCCACTGGACGCAGTTTGACACTGCTGCCCACCTCAATTGTGCCTGGAATTCTTTGCCTGCTGGGGTGAGGAAGAAGGGTTTCTAGGGAAAGTCCTAAGGCCTCTCTTTAGGAGTTATGCTCATAATCTTTCAGCTTGTTATAATGAGGGGGGAAAATTATCATTCGCTTTCTGTTATTTCCCCATCAAGCTTTGATAGCTCTTTTTTCTTTAGCTGTAGAACTGTATCACTAGAATTTGCTAATCCAACCAGCATAAAGACAGTCTAGCAGAGACTGGAAGCATTTTAGAGACTAACAGTGTTCTAGCATCAACATTTATGGACTGGAGCCCACTTTGTCGAGTGCATTACTCATCAGATGGGGTGTGTGTGTGTGAATTAATCTAGAGAGGAAATTCTTCCAATGTCAGTGTCACACCTCTTTTTAAAAATATTGCTCTACATAGAAGATATTGCCTTCAAATATATATGCTTCACATGTATTTGATGAAGTGTACTCTAGTCCTTGAAGGCTTATGTTTGGGTTCTGTGTTGGCTACAGCAGATAAATACAACTAGCCCACTTGCATAACTGACTTTGCCCAATTTCCTCAGAAGCAAAAGAATATTTGGGTACTCTTTTCCTACCCACTCCGTTTATACTATGCTGCTGATATGCAATTATGAGAGATTAGGACAACAGAGAGACACTTTTTATAAAACTGGGTTGGGAGAGACACACCTTTTTTTGTTCCATGTCGATTAGGGGTCAAACTGGTTTTTACAGTTAAACAAAACACAGTACAAAACTTGTGAAACCATCGAAGAGGAAAATGAGATTAATATATATGCCTTGGGTAATGAACCCTCCTCCATCCTTCCACTATGAAAAAACCTATCATCTACCCTGATACTTATCCACTCTACTCAGTGCTCTCCTTTATACTGATAATATTATGGATCTTTCCCCTCCTGGAGCTTGCCACAGGGTGTGTTTGGTAATCAGGTAGTAGAGTCTTTTTTTTTGGCCATCAAGTCAGAGTTGACTTTTGGCAACCCCATGGGGTTTTCAAAGCAAGAGACGTTCAGAGGTGGTTTGCCATTGCCTGCCTCTGCGTTGTGACCCTGGATTTCCTTGGCGATCTCCCACCCAAATGCTGATTAGGGCCCACCCTGCTTAGTTTCCAAGATCAGTCTAGCCTGGGCTATCCTGGTCAGGGCATTGAGATGGTACTTAGGTGCTGTATTCTATAAGATGCTTTACTTTGTTATCCCAAGATGTGATAGTAGACCTCATGACAGTGACAGCTATTTGTTGGTATTTTGGCTATCACTTTTAAAAGCTGGGAAATAATCTTTCTTAAAGCAGCATTAAGCAAACTAGTTCATTTTCCGTGAGGGGCTGTGTGTGGCTAGACCTATCACATTGAGTTAGTTCAACCTGATGTAACTTGGAGTGATGCAATTTGAAAACTGGGTTCCATCCAGATCTTCAGTAATGAGGTACTTGCTAGTTTTGGGGGGGAACTCTACGTCGTATTTGAACTCTGTTAACATTCTGTGTTAATATTAACAGAAGTTAACTCTTCATCTTTTGAAAGAGGGTAGCAAAATTACGTAAGCTTTTTATATGAGTGTGAACAGTGGGATGCTAATGGTGCAATCCTATGCAGAGTTACTGCATTACTTCTAATGGGCATAGATTTTGCACAGGATTGTGCTGCAAATGGTCTTAGGAAAGTGCTCCAAAATCAACTTTGCTGTAAATTCTGTTCTACTGAACAATTTAAAGATGTTTACCTCTGGAGACACAGATGGGAAAGATGAATGAAGTCAATAGAAACGGATATCCTTCTTTCACTAATAAGGCTGGCTTTACGTAATGCTGTGGGGAACAATTATGCATACTTCTAATGGATCAATGATGTTCATCAAGCATATTGAGATAGCTAACCTTGCAGTTAACTAATTGACTGAGACATGTAGAAGTTGCCTTAGGATGTATGGGTTACCTATGATGGGTCACTTTGTTTTTTTGGTACCTTCATAAATCTGGTGAGAGGGGAGGAGAAAAGTGTTCGTACTTTCACCAGCTTAGTATTGGTATACCACAGGTATGATTTAATTGGTACACATGATGTAATAAGCTTATATCTTGAATAAAAGGTAAAGGTAAGTAAAGGTTCCCTTGCTCGAAAGCCAGTCGAATCCGACTCTAGGGTTGTGGTGCTCATCTCCGTTTCAAAGCCGAAGAGCCAGCGCTGTCCGAAGACGTTTCCGTGGTCATGTGGCCAGCATGACTAAACACCAAGGCGCACGGAATGCTGTTACCTTTCCACCGAAGTGGTACCTATTTATCTACTTGTAATTTCTTGCTTTCGAACTGCTAGGTTGGCAGGAGCTGGAACTAGAGACGAGAGCTCACTCCATCAGCGGCACCCGGTCTCGAACTGCTGAACTACTGACCTTCCACAGCCTGCAGTTCAGCGTCTTAACCACTTGAGCCACCGCAGCCCTATATCTTGAATACCCTTTGTTAAATCTGATGTGGTAGGGAGACAAGGGGAGATAGGAGACCTTCCAGGAGCCACCCTCTTCAGCCTTACAAAGTTCACTAGTTATCTTTGCTCGTGCCCTAGCCTGGTGGAAGTGGAAAGCTTGCTTTTATAAATATTAAAAATGGTGGTTGGTGTAGAAGCCAAGCAATAGTGGCTTACCTCTGTCTGCCAGTGAATTTGTGACTGGTACCAGTCTTGTGCTCAAAAGACCGTTGCTTAGTTCTTAAAGTTCTGCATAAGCCAGTGGTGGTAAGTCATGGCATATGAAGTCACCCGCTGGTAAGAAGAGGAGGAGCCAGGGTTATAACTTTGCTGGTGTCAAAGCTAGGACTGTGGAAAGCAAGCCAAGAGGGACAGGCCTCACCGTATTGCTGCTACTATTAGTGTGCACACCAAGAGAGGCAGGAGACATGGCACCCTTGCTCTTTAGTGCATGTGCATTGGTACTCGGTGTTTCCAGAAGGCAGTGGGAAAAAGCATAGGCTCTTGCAACTCAGTAGGCAGGCTGTGTGATCCACCTGAATGTATCGATCCATGGGGTGAAGACTATTGGTGGAATAAGGAAAGAGAGAGATACATCATTCCCGTTATGAGAAAAGAAAAGCTTCCTCTCCTTCCTTGGGTAGTTTCAGTGCTTTTGTCTGATAACTTCCCTGACAATCAAACCACGGCTATAGTGGCTTCCTTTCTAGCTGCGGTGATTAAGAAAACAGATCTCCCTGAGTTTAATTAGTTTATTGCTGATAACTGTTGACCTATATACAAATTTGATAATTTTAAGTGTGTGCTGGTTTTTGTTGTTGTTGTTATTTTGGTGTTTTTTTTAATTCTGTACAGTTGCTATGGCTTTCTTGCTAATGCAATAAATATTATTATTATTATTATTATAAGACTATTGGCGTAAACCATCTCTTAAAAAAACCACTGAACTTGTTTTATGAGGTGGTGGATGATTTATCTGGTAACTCATGGTTCCGAGTGGTAAAGCAGACTTTATTTTTCTTGAGACTTCGTCTTTGTCTTCTGCTGCTGTTGCAAAGACCTGGAAGCAATGGCTGTATTATAAAATGCAGCTCTTTGGATTTTTTAAAGTGAATCATATGTCAATGATGCAGCAGAGTTCAGTGGGCTCAAACTGTTTCTAATACCATGTAACAAGTACAGAAATTCTAGGAACTCAAGCAAGCAGGTCGTTGGGGGTAGAGAGTTGTCTTCCTCCAATTTTTAAATCAGGTGCTAAACAGTCAAGGAAAATGCTCTATCAGTGCAAACCCTTCAGTGTACCTCCAAATACCATACGCTGGAGGGCAAACAGCAAGGGAAGCCTGCTGCCTTTGTGGGGGCCTTGGTGCTTTCCTTGTAAGTTTCCCAGAAGTGTGTGGCTGGCCATTACAATGGTGGATAAGATGCCTCTTAAATGTGGCAGTGGTTTTTTCTTCTTCTTCAAGAACTTGTACTCTTTCTGTTCCCTTTTACATTTCTGCAGATGGTTCAAGACAGGGCACTACCCACCTTCTGTATACTAGGTACACACTGAAGAGAGCTACGACAGGAGAAAATAAAATTCATGGTATATATAACTTTCAGAGATGGGAGGGAGGGACATGGATTTTTTTTAAAAGTTATGCGTAAGTGTAGGATGGAGGAACAGTGGTGTGGTTTTGGAGAACCATCCCAGATTCCAAAAGAAGATTTTTACGTCTGTTCAAATCCTGCTTGTACCCACAGCCTTTTGTAAAGGTTTATTTTATAAAAACTACTGGATTTTCTTGTAGCCCACTGCTGCAGCTACTGTCTTCTGTGAGTCTCTGGGATTTGTAACACATTTTCCTGTGTGTTAACTTTCTGTTTCCAGATCTGCAACAGTTGCAATCATGTTTTCAAAACTTGCACATCCACAAGTGTCTGCTGTTCTCCGTCGTGGTATTCATGCTTCCGTGAGTTCAGCTACGTCTGTTGCTACTAAGAAAACAGTCCAGCGCCCACCGTCATCTGACTACATCTTTGAGCGGGAGGCCAAGTACGGTGCACATAACTACCACCCACTCCCTGTTGCTCTTGAAAGAGGAAAAGGTAATAATTTGTGCTCAACACGTTTCCTAACAGTGGTGATGTAAGAATCAAGGGGTTATCTAGACCTTATTTCATAACATGCAGTTTACCACTTTCCTAGGGTGAGCTGTATTTGCACAGCCATTTTCTTGCCACCACATACACCACTGCTGTAACAGAGGCATTTCCTTAGGTGGAAGGAAATATGTGTAGATCATTGGTACTGTATGTGTATGGACTGTTTCCTCTTCTGCTAATCTGAGTATGTGCCTGCTGTTCAAAAGGGAGAGAGAGAATATACTGGCATCAGCCACAGTACTATTTTGTGTTCCCCAGCTAGGAAGGGCAGCAGAATGCCTGATTTTTGGACCTCTCATACCAGGAGATAGAGAAGAAGTAATCTTGTGGGTGGTGCTAGTAGAGGAAGGCAGCAAGGCAGCGGGAGAAGAAAGCTGGAGAAGAATAAATTTGAGATAAAAACTTGGTATCAGTGTTGGCTAGCTGCTATTTTCTTGGGGGTACATATCCAGAAAACTCTAAGCTTGAGTTCAGCAAGTAACTTTACCAGCAGGCCACTGTAAATGTGAGTTGAGGATAGAAATGCCACAGTTTTCTCCCAATGATGCTTGATGATGAATCCGAGCATGACTTCCTGTCTGTTTTGCTTCCTGATATGGGTATGAGAATGATCTTTGTGTATTTCCGCCTCCATTCTTCCTGGGGAAGATAGGCTGCGGTGCATCAGTCACTATAAGGTCCTTCTTCCTGGCTTCCATGCTTATAGGTCAATCTCTTGTGAACTGGTTTAGGAAGAATCAAGAGGGGGACAGGACATTGACAGCCAGGGTAGGTATTTGTGCATGCGCACAGTGGCACTCAACTGTAGAACTGAATTGAATTTCTATGGGCAGCCATTCTAAGCGCCTTGTTTCTCTGCTAGGCTATTCAGTAGTGATTCAGTTGTGGCTGACAATATGGCTCTCATTCTGCAAGCACTGTTATAACAGAACTCAGGCAAGAGTTATTATGGTGGTCTCAACACGCATGCGCTTGCAGTATGTGCTGGACGTGTGTCAGAGGTGCTCTCTGTTGCTGACTATGCTATGAGTAAGGCGTAGCGTAAGTATTTTGTGAAGAGTTGTGGGGAGCAGCCTACAGCTGTTGCTGACTTAAGCAAATCTGTGACCTTTTTGCTATTTTTGGCTTATCATGTATTGCTTGTTATTTGAAACCAGCACGCAGATGGCATCACTTCCTTGTTAAATCCTAGAAAGCTTGCAATCCCTACTACTTTCCACATGAATAATTGTATTTCAATTGGGGCTATATATGGGAGCAAAACTAACCCTTCCTATGTTTTAAAACTATACTATTTCAGCTTTGCTTTTCATAGGTAAATCTGCTGTATAGAATCATAGAGTTGGAAGGGACCTCCACGGTCATCTAGTCCAACCCCCCTGCACAATGCAGGGATTTCACAAATGCTTACCCCCTGCAACCCCCAGTGAACCATGATCTATGCCCAGAAGAGGGAAAACAAACAAACCCAACCCAACCCTTCAGGATCCCTGGCCAAATTGGCCTGGAGAAAATTGCTTCCTGACCCCAAAGTGGCAATCAGCGTTTACCTGGATGTGTAGAGTTCCTTCAAGTTCTGGGTATTTCAGACTTTGGGCAGGGAGCCTCATATTCTTGCTACTCTAACATAATTAGTCCTCATATGTGGCTGGTCTCCATAACCTGTCATCATTTTGATTGTGTCCCTCCCCTCCTGCACTCTCAGTCCTCAGGCAGGCACAGAGATCCTGAAAGCATGGAAATGGGTCTTAACCTGGGAGGACGTTGGAATCATTGCCTATCTCTCACTGCTGCTGATTTTTAACAACAGATTATGCAAAGCAAAATATATCACTTGGTGCAAGACGTTGAAGAAAGCTTAGAAGCAGTGACAAAGTAAGGGTGCAGCCAAGTGTGTGTTTCTCCATGCTGGATATCTAGGTGAGAAGTAAAATAAAACAGGGAGTCCTGTTTGTCTTGTCTCGATGGGTAAAATATATTCTTTCTGTAGTAGAACAACTTTAATAAATAAAAGAAATCCAAAACATGTGGCAGTATTTTACTTTTGTTTGGTGTAGTGGTTAAGTGTGCGGACTCTAATCTGGGAGAACGGGGTTTGATTCCCCACTCCTCCACTTGCACCTGCTGATGTGACCTTGGGTCAGTCACAAGCTCTGGCACAGCTGTCCTTGAAAAAGAGCAGTTTGTGTCAAGAGTTCTCTCAGCCCCACCCACCTCACAGGGTGTCTGTTGTGGGGAGGGGAAGGGAAAAGAGTTTGTAAGCCGCTCTGAGACTCTAAGTGAAGGGCGGGGTATAAATCCAATCTCTTATTATTATTATTAGGACCAACTAAAAAGTCATACTGACACGAGCAAGCTTTCGAACTGATGAAAAATGTTGAGGCTAGAAGCTAAGGAAAAAAGTAAAAAAGTGAGTGGATACAGAAACCTATGCTGAGCATAGGGTATTGATTAGCCCAAGGCTGCGGTTTCTGATTGTTCAGGATGGAATGTAGGAAATGTTATGCAGACTTAGAGAGCAATTCTAAATAGGCTTTGTCTGAATCTGACTTGGGTCTAATCAGTAGGGCTTAATCCAAGGAAAGCATTCTTAAGATTGCACTGTAAATTAGGTTAGACCACATTTGGTGCTATAAGATCTTGGATTGCATCAGAATCTTCTGTGATAAAGAAACAATGGCAGCTCTCCCTTTGAAAACAGAAAAGCTAGCCACTTTTATTTATCTTGTGCACTAATTGGAGCACACAGGTCTTTTTTTTAAAGAAGAGGGCAAAGTAAAGCAAAAGGTATTTTTTCCCCTTCTGCCCTATAATAGAGCAGTATAGATTTTTGGTTGCATACTTGGTAAAAAAAATCATTTGAAGGCAAATTAGTTAGTTGCTGGAGAGCATGTTTCTCCACAGGCAAAATCTTATCATTAGGTGGCAGAAGGCAATCTTTCTCCCCCTCACTGTTCTTGTAGAAAAAGTCTGAAAGTAGCAGTATCCACTAAAAAGTCAAAGTAGTGAGCAAACTTCTGAGTTCACTGGGACTTTTTGCCCCAAGTACAATCTAGTTTAAGTAAGCCTACATAACCTCTATCCCCTTTAATAAACTGCATGTGCAGACTTTTCATTCTGCCCAGCAGCATCTTTCATTTCTCCATCTCCTTTTTGTGTGTTTTAGTTAATATCCATCATTAATAAAACACTGGGTAAACTTGGAAGGTTGCTCACCATGTCTTTTTAGTTTGTTTTGTTAGGGGTATTATGCTGCTCTTGCTTTTGGGTTTTTAAACATGTCATTTTGATCAATTTAATCAATTTAATAAATGATTCATGCTTTCATCTAATTTAACTGAGGCTCAGGATTATTTCTTAAACTTAAATGCTGCCTGTTTATATCCTGACCTGGATAGCCCAGACTAATCTGATGTTGTCATGTCTCAGAAGCTAAGCAGGGTTGGCCAGGCCCGTAGCCACGGTGAAGCTCCCTGGGGCTCATGTCTTACCCCGAATCTGCCCTGCCCCATCTGCTCTCCACCCCAAGTCCACCCTCACCTGACTTGAGCCTTTTTTTTAAAAAAAAACTCAGTTGCAGTGTGCCCACCCTCCCCCCAACCAGCACGGAGCGGCACACTCAGGCTCAGGGCTGGCAAGAGACACTTTTTCCCTGCTTGACGGGCTCCAGCAAGACAGGCTGGAGGCATTTGCGAGGCCGGCTTGGAGCCTATTTGGAACACGGTGGGCTATCCAGGTCAGGATATTTTATATACAGGCAGCGGCGAGCATTTCATTAGTTGTGACCTTGTGTCAGCTCAGAGACTATTGTCTACAGTCAAATGCATTTGCATTACAACATGAGTCATCTTAACTGTGAAGGAAGATTCTGGCTTGGATCCCACCTAAAATTTCTTTAGGAATAAGGAGAGGTGTGATCTTGGCTGATTCCTCCCTTTCCATGGGAGACTTTTTATTCTCCCCAAAGGTAGTTCTGGGGTCCCCTCCACCTAGAAGCAACATTTGGCCTGCCAGGGGATGGGGGCTCTGCGACAATCCTTTTGCACCTATGGAGATTTCATGTGGGACCTAAGCCATTGTGTAGTGGTTATTGTGTGACTAGGATTGAGGAAAATCTGGGTTCAAATCCTGCTCTGCAGTAGTTCACTGGGTAACTTTGGGCCAGTCATTTTCTTTTAGCTTAATTTACCACAAGGTGGTTGTAAAGATAAAGTGGAGAAGGAGAGAGCCATGTACACTTCAGTGAGCTTTTTGGAGAGAGGGCAACATAAAAATGGATGTACATATTCAAATACTTTCACAGTCTCTTTACCAAGTAAAGGTGATGTACCTTAACAACTGTCAAATGCTTTTGCTGGCGCAGAAGAATTGAATTAAAGTACCAACTTTCTTGAGTTGCTATACGGCTAGGATTACATAATCTTTTGGGAGGCACCAGTGGTGATCTCCGCACGACTGGCAGCTCCTTCGAGGAGGGGGTGGAGTGTCCCCCCTTTGAGGATGGCATGTATGGCAGACCCTGTTAGGGATCTACCCTCCAGTCAGTCAGGGGCTTGCAGGAGGAGACTCTGGATATTGGCTAAATGCCCCATGCCTTCAAGACCCACCGTGGTCCTTGTGCAGCTGGTGACAAATGGACTGTGTTCGGAGCTGCTGCCATACCATGTGGGTTCTTTAAACCCCCACCTCACAGCTGATCAGTGGGGCAGGGGAGGGGTGTGGTGCGGTCTGGGCCAAGGCACCAACTAACACCAGGGGCCCCAGTCCCTTTAAACCCCCAACCACCTTGCAGCTGATTGGCCCTGGGGTGGGGTGTTGTGGGCATGCTGTGGCAAAGGGTTTGCTCAGCCTGCCCTAGTCAATCAAGAGGGTGGGACTAGTCAGTGGCACCCTGAGTTGGGTGCTTGAAAACTGGCTCCTTCTGTCCCACATCTGGCATTCATTCCACCAGGAGGGGAGCATTTGCAGCCAGAAGTGCTACCTAGGTAATGGAGAAGGGCTTGGCCCTTGAGGAGAAGACAAGCTCATATCTCATGGAGGTAGGGGAGAGACGTCATGGAGAAGGAAATCTAAGGATGCTAATCTCAATCCCCTCCTCTTCACTACCAAGGCCAGCAGAACCCAGCCAATCATGACCAGTCCCCCCCCCCAGCATTTTAAGATCTCCCTAAATTTTTAAAAACGTATTTCCACTGCATTAACAAAATATGTGCATACATATTATTAGGGCTGAGATTAAATCTATTGTTCATTTGCACTTTATTCATTTATATATATTTATATAAATTGGGTTGCCCCTGTGGCAACCCAAAGCAGCTTACAGCGCCATTCTCCCCTCCTCCAGTTTATCTTCACCACCAATGCTCCCTCTAAGCTGTGGAGTCTTGTGAGCAAAAATTCTACTTTGTGAGCTACTGGCATTAAAGTTGTGAGTGAGTGATTTGGCTACTGCATAAATTAGTTTGCTCTTGAGCCATCCTTCCTGAGCGAAGACAAAACTGTGCGAACCGGAGGCTAAAAAAATGTGAGCTAGCTCATACTAACTCAGCTTAGAGGGAACACTGCTCACAATATGTGAGGATGTGATTGGATGCCGCATGTTGGTGTGGTAATGAGCATTTTTAGCTGCCTCTTAATTACGCACATAGGAGAAGCGAAATCGAAAGGATAGGAATTCAGACCAGTAAATAGAACAACTAAAAGATCTTATATAATTTGAGTATAAACGAACAAAATCAGTGGAACTGTATCTTAAGACCTGAGGTGGCCTTTGGTAGCAAAACTGTGAAGTTAACCTCAGTTTAGCAACAAGAGCCTATCAGTGTAGTCATGGAAGTGCAGTGGTTCAACTCTGGCTAGTCTGACTGATCATTATGATTGTTCAGTAGATTGTGAAAAATGAGCAGTACAAAATACATAAGGTAATCATATTGAGGACGCCAGTGTGTCCTTCCTGTTTTGTATATGTGGAAGATATTATATAGTGGACTCTGAGGGAAATCTGGAGTTTTTTGGCTTTTTGTGGGGACCCAAGAGAAGAGCCAAAGAATGAGGGAACTTTCCGTCAGCCTCCTAGTTCCCCTCTCTTTCCAGCCCTTCTGCTAAAGGCTCGGGAGATGGGGACCGTGCTGTGAAGATTGGAGGTTATGTTTGTGTGCATCATGTACCATACCCTAGGTGCCTATGTCCCAAGTGTCCCTCTCTCTTAGTCCTTGCCCTTGCCTAAGTAATAGTTACACTTGGCTTTAATTTTTTCCCTTTGGCTGTAACTGAGCCAGAATAAATAATGAAAGTCATTAAATTAAATGTGAAAATTAGTAACATGATCACAGTTGCTGAAGCTTTTTATGCCTTTAGGACAGAATTGGTTCTGCAGGATAATTCACATGGACAAGCAGTGCTACTTTGCTCCCTCTCAAGTTCCTGTTGGAAAAATTCCTGGCTTCTTAATGTTCTCTTGATTGCTCGGCTGTCTGGGGCATCATTTGTTTGTTACACATGCATCATCTGATTCAGATTACATTGGCAAAACCTCAACATGACCTGAGAATGCATCTTTAGTGTTATTTTAATCAGGAGATCAAATAGTGTCGAAGTCTTAATAGCATTCTTGCTGTAATGTAATTTTGTAATACTAGATTAAAACTAGTAGTAAAAATGTCAGTGCCTGGCAACTGTTTACAACTCTTAGTTGTTTACAACTGCAAATGAACAACTCTGTAGAGTAATACAATAAGTGAACTCGTTTGGCACCTAGATAAGAGTGTAGCAAGGCACAAAACCATGTACAGCCGTATCAAGTGCTTCCTGGAACACAAGTAAAACAGCTTTGTCTTGGCATCTTACCATCTGCAAAAGCTTATTAGCGGAAGCAAAAGAAAACAGGTTTTTAACCTTCCGTTCACCTTGGACCCTTGAAAATATACAGACTTCCCATTGTTTCATCTTGTTGGCCTGAGAGGGACTTTACTCATTCAAATGAAACATTATTAGTACACCACAGGTAAACTTGGGCAGAAGGTGTGTGTTTAATACTCTGCGTTGAATACTGGGAGTCCCCAGATGTGTGGCAGGAACTGTACTTGGGTGGGAATTAGCACAATGCTCTGTCAAAATTAGAGCATAGCTGCCTGCTTTTACATTACGGCTAAAGGTCCTTTTTTACTTTATTGTCTGGGAGTCTATTACATCTATTGAAGAGGGATAACTATAGAAATACTTGGTCAAGGCTGATAGATAAGAAGCTGGAACTGCTTGGCCCTCCTCTTTTGATGCTTCATAGTATAACTCCACAAGAGGCTTGGAGTTGGTATATTTGAAGGTGTCAAGTTGGGACAGAGCCAGTGCACACGCTAGGTGTGTATGCTCCACTCTTGCTTTAGGGGTCCCTCCTTCACTGAATTTTCCCTCATGTCTAAGCTACCTTGCTACTTCTTCTCATAGGTTTGCTTTCACTGTCTCAAGACTAAATGCCTTCCCATCTGTGGAACTAACGGGATGACTTGGACAAATTAGTAAATTGTAGTAAATCAGGCTTTACGCTTGTGCATCCGGTGCAGTTGAGACCCTGTTTTGCTCTCAGTGGTCAGCTTTTAGGTTTCATTCAGTTATAATTCCATTGAAATGTAAATAACTGTGTTACATTGGAGAAGTTCCATCTTGTTACCTGGAATTAGAATTCTTAAACTTTCAACCCAAATCTCTTCGAATTTAATGCTGAATTTTAACTTGTAGTGTCTTTTTACTCACATATGTTACTTTCTAATGCTTTAAACCTAACTTTTTATTACTCATTTTACAGCTTGTAAAATCATAGAAATTTTAATGTATTGTTACTTGATGGATGTATATTTGTGAATTGTTTTTTTTAAAATGCTTGAGACCTCTGGTCATATAAGCCGAAATAAATTGATAGATACTCTACCCAAGTTGTGTTAAAGTATCTGTTTCATTTGTGAAGTGGTGTTTTAGTTTGTTTTAGTTTGTTGACCAAAATTTATCCCTAAGATTTTATTTTTTATCACCTGGAAGACACTGACTCAAGTCATCTCTGCCAGTATTTTACCAAATAACTATTCTAAATTGTTTTCCTTTACATCTCATTGTTCCACTTTTTTAGGTGTTTATGTCTGGGACGTAGAAGGCAGAAGGTACTTTGACTTTTTAAGTGCTTACAGCGCTGTCAATCAAGGCCACTGTCACCCAAAGATTGTAGCAGCATTGAAATCCCAGTCTGAGAAACTCACCCTTACCTCAAGAGCATTTTACAATGATGTGCTTGGTGAATATGAAGAATATATCACTAAAATGTTCAACTATAACAAAGTGCTTCCGATGAACACAGGTAATATATTCTAAGAAACATGTCAATGAACAACTTTTAAACTTCTAAGGAGAATGTTGGAGAAGATGGTTGTACATTCCTGATATTTCTAATCACTTCCTGACTGTTGTGATATCTGCTGGACCCAGACTGACTGAACTTACTATAACTTAAGTATATAGGCATAGTTTTAACTTACTTTCTCACACTTTCCCTGGGGAGAGAGAGCAGACAGAATTGAAGTTTTTCTGGGAAATGATGTTTTTTGCATCCCCTTTTCTGGCATGCTCTCCCCACCCTCTTTCTCCAGAGCCAGATACTTTTCTCACTGCTTATGTGTCATGTGTGGTCCCTGTGTTGGCATCTGATAGTAACAAGTTTCTTTCCCCCACCCCCATTTCCTTCTGTGTGCTCTTTTGGCTTAGGTGTGGAGGCCGGAGAAACAGCATGTAAACTGGCTCGTAAGTGGGCATATACAGTAAAAGGAATTCCAAAATACAAGGCAAAGATGATTTTTGCAGGTATGTTATAATTTTGTATGGTGAGCACTTGCTGTAAGACAAAAGTAATAGAAATTGTGGATTATGAAATCCAGAGACTGTTTTCTGCCAGAGAATGGGGTATGTTGTGATCTTCGTTCACTCTGCCTTTTGGATATCACCTCACATGCTCCCCTCCCCTCCCACCCCTTGGAGATATCTTGTTCCCCATTTCTAACATTTTTGGGGGCACTCAGTGGGCAGCAGCTGGAGGGGGGAGTTGGAAAGTTCTGTTCCACTGGTGGCCATTATATTCAGCCCACTGTATCTAAAGAGCCATACAGACTAAGGATGCATTTGGTTAAATATTTATTACCCTTTTATTGAAAGCTCAAGCATGCAGTATTAACAATGCCTTCTGTTACTTGAATTGACTTCACTCTACTTGAACAGTGCCACTTTGCTGAGCTGAAAACTTGCAGAAGATTGCCTTCTTTACACGAGCATTACTAAATTATTAATCCACATTGATTTTGTTTGGTACCATAAAGAAACTGCTACTACTAAGAGGCAAGCAGGACAATTATAAAGAGACTTACATTCTTCTAAGCATATTCCTTTCCATGGAATTGGAAGGATGTGACTCTGCTCAAAGTTGCACCGAACAGCAACTTTTTGGGTGGTGAGGGTGATAGACTGTGATCACAACCCTGCGTGCATGTGGTAGGAAATAAAGTGCTGTCAAGGTGCAGGTGACTTATGGTGACCCCTCAAGGGTTGTTAAGGTGGGAGATGAGCAGAGGTGGTTGGCTGTTGCCTTCCTCTGCATAGCAACCCTGGTCTTCCTTGGTGGTCTCCTCTCCAAATACTGATTATGGCTGATCCTGCTCAGCTTTTGAGCTTAGGCTTGTCTGAGCGATTCAAGCTGCTAGGGAAACATTAAACTCAGAGACTAGTACTATAGTGTTAAAATGCTTAGAGTCACCCTGTACATCTTTCCCCTTTCTCCATGCATGTTCTTAGCATTGCTTCACAGCATGCTATTTCTCAGCCTTAGGAAGCTTGTTGCATAGAATGTATTTATTTACAGCTGCAGTTAAAGGCTGCTATTTAGACACTTGGCAGACAAGTTTGGCATAGTTAAACAATAATCTCTAATTAGTTCTGCCTTTGCAGCTAAATTGATGACCTTAACTTTAAATGTGGTTTAAAGTCCAGATTTAAGCTTGTAAAAGCAATTAGATAATGGGTCAAAGGGGAAGAAGTCTTAAATTGATTTTCAATTACTTGTTCAAATAAGCTAGTTGAGAAATGTGTGTAAACACAATCCTTTCCCATTAATCACCACAGTGTTTTTTGCATTATAAGATACTTGGCCAATATTTGGAAGAGACTGACAGAAGATAGCAATACAATTTTCTCTAGTGTTTTTAGAAATACATGGTGTCTGTTAAACTCTTTGGATTGTTGAGCTAGCCAAGCAGCATAAAATAACTAGTCAGCTTTCCTTTATTGACAAAAGTGGAAGTTTTTTAAAGCATTTGTCCTGTATCTCTCCTGCCAGCTGGCAACTTTTGGGGAAGAACGTTATCTGCTATCTCGAGTTCTACAGATCCTTCCAGCTATGATGGGTTTGGACCATTTATGCCAGGTTTTGAGGTCATTCCATACAATGACTTGCCAGCTCTTGAGGTACCTTGCTATTTTCCCTTTGAAGGAACCCGGCAACTCTTCAACAACTGTACATGTATTGCCTTTACACTGAGATATTGCATTCAGTGTACTGTTGCTGCTGTTCTTCTTTACTGTTGTATGTAACTACAAAACCATTTCTTCTTTCTATACTTGCCACAGCTGAACTGAGACATTTTGCTTTAAGTTTGTCAGTACATCAGTTTTATGCTTTTGAAGCTAGATTCCTAGAAATATACAATAAAAGCCATAATTTCATTGTATATGGAACATTTAGTATGCAGAACAAAGACCGCTATAAAAGCATTAATTCCTATTTGGTAATTTACTAATCCATACTTGATAACTATGGGGTAGTCATCAGAAACAGGGTGATAGGGCTAAATGTATTTGAATGATGGGCGCTAATTGTAATTATATGCTTGGGTGTTGTGTTCTGTCTTCTAGTAGTCACTGATACTTTGCTGAATGCTAGTTTTCCTAGTGACTTTACTCCAATTTAGAGCACAGGTTTGGTGCTAAAAATGAGAGCTAGTGGACAGAATGTAGGTCTGTGATCTGGGTTCAAACCAAACTTGGTCATGAAGTAACAGGATGGTCAAAGACAAGTCACCTTCTGTCAATATCTCTTTGTCTTACCAAATGGGCATGCTAATGAATGCTTCTGAATGAATAACTATTTAAAAGGTACTTTGCACATTTAGTATTCATGCCTCTGAGAAACTTGGGTCTACCAGAATCCGTTACTTTCTTCAGAGTGTGAAGAGCACATTTGTAGCTCCCATAATAACAAAGAGAAGCTTGAAGTGTTTTCTGATTGAATATCTTAGCTGTCAGAGTGAGTGAGATAACTGGCAATATAAGCTTCTCTCCTCAAGTTTTTTTCCCTATAGGTAGGCCCCCCCCCCACTGTCACAAACATTTATACAGGTCTGGATCCCCTCCCCCCTTCCATTCCTGATAATTCATTCCATATTGGAGGCAGAGAAGGTGCTGTGGAAATGCACTTGGCATTTCTGGTTGTTGGAAGTGCTTAATTTTTATGACTGGTAGAGCATCATTCTGTTTCTAGGTGTACTGCCAAAGGTGGTAAGGGTAGCATAGTTAAACAATAAGGATAAAACATCCCTTGCAATTGTTCCAGTTTTGCATCCTAAATTGAACTGGTGGGTGAGGAACAGCAGTATTGAACACTTGTAAATCTGTGCCGTAGATGTTGCTTTTGAATGTCTTCTAGCTAATGCATTTTTTTTGCAGCAAGTAACTATTGTATGAGAATATTAGGGTGGGTTTTTTTGCTACATTCTCCCTGCTGGTCTGTCAGGGAGATGCCCATGCATCCTTGTGTTGTTGAAACTTAAATTGTACCCTTAGTGGCTCATGTTAAAAGCTATTATGGGGTGAAGTCAATATCAGCTGGCCTGTTTAGAGGTTAGGGGATGTAATGTGATTGTTACAGGGGCTGAAATGGCATTTTCCCATAATTGACTTGATTTCTATTTGTAATTGTTCTTTAGCGTGCGCTTCAGGATCCAAATGTAGCGGCTTTCATGATTGAACCAATTCAAGGTGAAGCTGGGGTGATTGTTCCTGATAACGGTTACCTAACAGGTGTGCGAGAGCTCTGCACAAAGCACAATGTAAGTAATTCACTACAATAAAGGAAAATATGTACATTCTGAAGATTAGCCCAGTGCAGCGGGTTTCTTTCAGACCAAAGACAGTAATCCTTTGATGTTTTCATATATTGCAAGATGCATACATTTCTTGACATTACTGGTTGACGCTTAAGTGTCCTCTCCTCCCCTATGTCATATCATCTAATATACAGGTTCTTAAGTCTTCCAAAAATCTAGCAGCGAGTGGTGCTGACTTGCGGGGGGTGGGGATCAGTGTTCTCATTTTCTCACCAGTGACTTCAGCTTGGTTCCTGGGAGAATACTTTTCTGTAAGGTGAGCCTTTGCTCAGCCCAGCTGTCTTAACAGTTCTGTGTCTATCTGAAAAAGGCAGTAAAGTTGTTGGAATAAACTGTGTGTACCCTGAAGCTTGGACTTTAGCCCCCTTTGTGCACAACCAGTATATTGTCTTAACAAAACTCTTCTGAAAACTAACTTAGCAACAGACTGAAAAAGTTATCTTGCAGAGCAGTGGTGGATTTCACCCTGCGGTATTTTTATGGTGACCCGTCTGCTTCATAGTTTACCCGGGATTTGCCACTCAGAAGCTTGGATGAAAGTAAATATGGTTTAAGGATGTGGCCCAGAGAGCTGTGTGTAGTAGAGCTTTAGAGAGTATGTCCCAGTTTAAAAAAAACAACTAATAACAATGTTGTTCATTGCTTGAGAATCCAATTTTTAAATTCATTTTCTTTCCCTTTTATTGTAAATTCTGGAACCATTGCAATATTAACATACAATAGATATAATAGAATTTCAAGAAAGCAGCCTCTAATAAGGCAAAGAACTGCTCTTAGAATAGTGCTAAATCCCTGTGTGTACATGTAAAGTACTGTTAAGCAGAAGGACACTTAATACCTCTGCTGTTAAATTATTTCCTCCCTCCCATATCTGGATTATGTATAATCCAGAATTGCAAAGATGTAGACAAAACCCCTTGTCTTTAGACAAAAGAGATATAAATATCAGAATTGTTTGCTTGAAAAGTTGGGGGTAGAGCTTACTGTTTCAAAGATACATTGCCTGTTGAAGGATTAGCACATATCTTGATCTTTTAAAAATAAAACAGGTTCTGTTTATTGCTGATGAAATTCAGACTGGGCTAGCTAGAACTGGGAAAATGCTGGCTGTTGATCATGAAAATGTGAGACCTGATCTGATCCTGCTTGGAAAGGCGTTGTCCGGAGGTGTTTATCCTGTAAGTAACACTTTCAAATACTCCTAACTTTTTCTGAATGTATTAAAGTTCTCAACAAGCCAAGTACAAACCCAAGCTTTGCATCCTGGCTTCACTTCTGATTAGATCAAATTACGAACATATAGTCAACATGTAACCTCAATTGAGCTTATCATCCTCAACAGTGGACGGTACCTTCAGGCAACTCATAAATGGTATGTATTTTAGAGATTCTCTTTACTGATCATGCAAAGGCATAGTCTAGTACATCATTTTTGAGGAATCCTCAGTTTGTTCTTGGCTCTTTGATATAAATAATAACGAATACACCCAATTTTACTATCTGAACTTCTTGTATTACATCATACTGTTGTAAAGTTTGTATGTTAACAACAATATCCTAATAAAGAATTTAAAATTCAAAAAACAACAACAACAAGCCAAGTGCAAACTTGATCTATGGAACGGTGATTGACATGGAGTTTGGCTGTGTGCCACTATTCATATTATTATAATAGGGCAGAGCTTTAATCTACCACGTCCAAAGAAGTTATACACATTTTGGGATACTTCCATATCATTGTCAGAGTCCATATCATTGGCAGAGTTATTTCTATTTTAATTCTTTCCATACTACTTTTTAGATGTTATGACCTGCAGCAGTTCTGCCTTTGTTATAAAAATGTATCATAGGAAGCAGCTCTGACATGTCTTTCTGGTGTTCTAGAGAGGGGAATAAATTATTATTACAGTCTACGTACAGCTATGGAATTAGGAGGGAAGATGTAGTAGATCTACTAGTCCCATTCACTGAGATCATATCCTATACTTTAAGATGCCCTGATGGATGCATAACATGAACTATACTTCAACAAGAAAAACTTTGATGCAGAATAACTGCAATCTCTGGTGCCCTGAGTCTGTATCTGTAGTCTTGTGTGGATATAAGCTTAAATGGCTAGTGGTGACTGTGCAGTCTTAAACTCATTATGGACCTGTTACAGCCTTTAGATGCCCAGGTTAAGGCATTATATCTGTATGTCATGTTACTGTTGATCATTTCTTTCTCTCTCTCTCTTTTCTCAGAGAGAGAGAGAGAGATTTGTTCACACTTCCTGGAAGACATTTGTTTACAGTCAAAAACTACACCAGTGGGTGTAGTGGTTAAGTGCGCAGACTCTAATCTGGGAGAACCGGGTTTGATTCTCCACTCCTCCACTTGCACCTGGCTGGATGACCTTGGGCAAGCCATAGTTCTGATAAGAGCTGTTCTTGAAAAAGAGCAGTTTCTGTCAGAGCTCTCTCAGCCTCACCTATCTCACAGGGTGCCTGTTGTGGGGAGGGGAAGGGAAAGGAGTCTGTAAGCCGCTCTGAGACTCCTTTGGGTAGTAAAGGGCGGGGTACAAATCCAATCTCCTCCTCCTCCTCCTCCTTCTACATGTTCTGAAATCTACTAGGATGATTTTGGCAATGTGTCTGTTTCAAACACTGTGCAGGATTGATACATTTTCAACAGAATTTAGGTAGTTGTCTCTATATGTCACCTTGAACCTTTGTGGATGAAATGTCTTGCCTTGTCCTGGCTTTCCACTGAGTGACAGGTGGGCCACCTTTGCTGCACACTCCTGTTTCTTTAATCAAGGCAATGGGAGATAACTCACATACTAGTTTTAGGCAGGGGTCATTTCCTGCAGGAGCGCACAGGAGCGGAGCTCCGGCAGTAAAGAGCCCAAGGGGCGGGCACATGGCAACAAGCCCCACCCCCTGCTCCCAGCAGCCCTCAGTCAGAGCAAGAAGCAGCCCGGTAAGTTGCAGAGCCACCCCCCCCCCCCG
>NW_015173136.1:1013611-1039748 GCF_001447785.1 Gekko japonicus
CCCGTGAGGTGCAGATCTGCCCGTTCCCCCCCCCCCAATAGCTAGCAATCCAAGACAGTCCAGTGGAGCCTGAGCAGTGGGTGTTGCCTTCTGACACACTTCCGGTGATGTCAGGGGGCTTGGCATATGCAAATAAGTTATGCCAATGAGTTATGTTAATGAGCTCCTGTACTTCTTTTTCTACAAAATGACCCCTGGTTTTAGGCATATATGTAATATTTAAAAATGTGTGTCAGAATTGGTTTGCCAAACATTCCTTCCTCATGCGTGTGTTTTATCCAATGTTCACATAAATGTGAACATTGGATAAAACACACGCATGAGGAAGGAATGTTTGGCTGTTGCTCCTGTTAAGCATGCACACAATAGCAGATTTGCGTTGGTCTCTGCATATTGTGCAATATCGTCATGAAATCTTCATAGATAGCCTGGCACTTACAAATATTACAAAAGAAAAATAAAATACTAGCTTCGTTGATGCTAACTGGTGTGAGACATTTACATTTTTTTTTTGTTGTGGAGGAAGAAGCAGCAAGTCCTGTGGAATTTCCTTTCAAGTGGGCTCTGAAAAGCAGAGTAAGCTTAGATGTGGCTTCCACTTCAGAAAGTTTGAGGTGCAGGGTTCTTACTGAGCCCATAGAAATCAAGTGCTATCTACCCAAGAACTATTTTGTTTTGCTGCCTTGTGCTGCAAGCTGGCTAAATGCTAAAGAACAATGGCAACAAGTCGGGTGACAAAGGCAACAAGGTGGAGAGCCAGACTTGTTTTTAAGGCAAGAGATGTTTTAGAGGTGGTTTGCCATTGTTTACCTCTGCATCACGCCCCTGGTATTCCTTGGAGGTTGCCCATCCAGATAGTAGCCAGGGCCAACCCTGCTTAGCAGCTGAGGTCTGGGCTACCCAGGTCATCTTGTGGAATGAAACATAGTCTGTGAATGTCCTGCTTGTCCACAAAGGAGACGACATATTGCAGACGTTACCCTTTTTATGTGGTTTGAGTGCAGCTTTTCTATTCATAGGTTTCTGCTGTGTTGTGTGATGATGAAGTGATGCTCTCCATTAAACCCGGTGAGCATGGCTCCACGTATGGAGGGAACCCACTGGCGTGTCGGGTGGCTGTGGCAGCACTTGAGGTATGTAAGCTGTGGATAAAGGCCTCCAAGTACTAACAAGATTGCTACATTTAAATGACTTGAGAGTTGTATTTTCAGAGACAAGATAACTTTCCTAAACTTACATTTCCTCTAAAAAATAAAATGTGGTGCAAACCCTAACACATCCTGCAGAGCAAAACAATCTGCTTGAGGCAGAGCCAGTGTGCTGTGCTTGCTAGAATATCGGACTAGGACAAGGGATGCCCAGGTTCGAATCTGTCCTCTGCTGTGATGCTAACTGGATCACTATTGGACAGGCACAGCTCCCACCCTAACCTACCTCACAGGTTACTGAGAATAAAATTAGGGGTGGGTTGTGGATGGGGTGCGGTATGCTCACCTGAGCTCTTGAGAAGAAGGAGAGGTGTTTGGAATGTAATTTGCAGTATGATGTTGTGTTTTCAGTAGTCATTTTTCCGTGTGTTTGTATGCTGTTAGGACTGCACATAAATGTCCTCCCTCTTGATGAGCTTACCTGTTGTTGACGGTGTTCTTGAACAGAGCCATGCTAAATTTCATACTTACTCGCTCCATTAAGATTCTTTAGTGTTCAAGCTTTATGTCAAAACTTCTTTAGGTAATTGAAGAAGAAAAATTAATAAAGAATGCAGAAGCCATGGGCATTATATTGAGGAATGAACTTATGAAGACCCCATCGGATATCGTAACGTGTGTCAGAGGAAAAGGACTATTAAATGCTATTGTTATTCGTGAAACGAAAGGTAAAGCTAATGATGCTGTGCCCTTTCTGTTTTTTCCCTATTGCCCCCCCTTTTTTAAAGGCACCATTGTGAGTGGTTCAGCACAGAAAAGAGGATTGATTTGTCTCTAGAGAAGGGACTGACCAACCACACCAGACCTGAAACTGAGTATTTTCTGGGGGAAAGGTTTAGCTAGTTCTGAGCAGAAACTCAGCTGAAAGGCTTGTGGCAAAGCCCAGGATCCTACTGCCCAGGCTAAAATCGCCTGGACCCTGGAGTATTTGATATGTGTCTTCCCCAGAAGAGTTCCTAAGATTAGCAATTTTAGGCGCTACATGAAGACTTTGCCTTTGAACTGAGCCTATCTAAAATCATGGAAACATAGCTTCCCCCCTGTGGCCACAGTTCCAAGATGCCTAAAAGTCTATTTAGTAATGTCATCTTTGAAGATTTCCCCTGCATAGGAAAAACTGACCCTTCATGCTTCATGCTATCTTATTATGCTTATATTTATTCCACAATAAATTTAAAAGCTAATTGTTTTGTATTTCTTTAAGACTGTGATGCCTGGAAAGTGTGCCTGCGACTCCGTGACAATGGACTTCTGGCCAAACCAACACATGGTGACATCATCAGATTGGCCCCTCCACTGGTGATTAAAGAGGATGAGATCAGAGAATGCATTGAAATTATCCACAAAACGCTCTTATCTTTCTGAAATCACATGTTCAAAGCATGCCTTCCAGTTTAATCCACAGTGATCCTGTAACAAGTGATGCTCTGGAGTCCCCTATTAATATTTTTTTCCTCAAGATTATGAAAAAAAAATTTAAATTCTAAAACTAAATAGCTAAACTTTTTTTATGATGGACTTAAGAAAAAGCAAATGTCTATTCAATATACTTTCTGTATACTTTGGAAAATTCGTTGGCTTTCATTTGAAGAACTATGAACTACTTAACATCTTATCTGTGAATATCACTCAGAGCTTTAAGTATAAATTGTTTAAGGTACCAAAAGCTAACATCTTAAGAACATTAACAAATAATCATCTTGGGCTTTTTAAAAAATCCTTTGGTGCTGCATAAAGACTTGATGTTGGTGCTAATGACTATGTCCTCTCAGGAGATCCTAGGTTGTAATATGAAGCTCTTCACAATGGTAGAATCTTACTCTTTTCAGAAAGGTGCATCTGTTTATGAAGGTTAACCAAACTGGATGTCACAGTTCATGTTGTAATGGACATATCTATTTAATGGCATAGGGGCATTGATTCTAGATTGCATGGTTTCATCTGAAAGACGATATCTGTGTGCAGAAGTCAAAGACTATTCTAAACTTGTTTTTTGTTTGTTTTCATTGAAGGATATTCTGTAGAAACTTGTTAATACAACTAAAACTGGCAACCCTAACATGTAATTCATAGCTTGCTTTCATACGATCGTTCATAATGAAGCTTGTAACAAGTTATAGCTTTCTTTTTCTTCCATGAGGGTTTTTAAAAGTGATTGAAGATGGCTTGTGTGTGTGTGTGTAAAGTGCTGTCAAGTCGCAGCCGACCAATGGCCGACCCCACAGGGTTTTTAAGGCAAAGTGACTAAGCAGAGGTGGTTTGCCATTGCCTTCCTCTGCAAAGTCTGCCTTGGTGGTCTCCCATCCAACTACCAGCCCTACTTAGCTTCCGAGATCTGATGAGATCGGGCTCTACAATATGCCATTCCACATCCCTGAGGGTGTCTGGGCATCTGCTTTTTCTTGGGCACTCACCCCCTAAGGTGAAATACATTAATTTATTATCTCAAGCTAATTGTGATGACTACCCCTAACTCTGCCAGTGCAAAAAATTTCCACTTTTTTGCTGTTCTATTTTTATTGTATTGCTGATGCTAATAATGTGAGCATACTCCCTCCCCCACAAGTAGAGTGTCGTACCGGGTTAAACTTCCACTGGATAAGCAAACATTACAAACTTATGATATTTGTGCAACACCTGTTTTGTTTACAGATCTATAAACAGAACATAGTAAAAGTAAATGGGTATTTGTGAAAAAAAGGTAGCAGATTCCACTGACTCCTTGTACCCCCAGTTGTTTAACTCAAGGCTCTAAAACATCATCTCTCTTAGTCTCTGCCAATGTGAACCACACAAGCTCTTTTTGGCAAAGCACTTGCCTTGGACCCACCCCTGCATGTAGGATTTGGGAGATCTGCCTTGGTCAGTAAGAAACATCGACATTCTTTTGATGACTCAATTCCCTGGGATCAAGTCATCTATACTCATAATGATTCACCCATTTTTCTTCTTAACCTGGATATTTTATTGTAATTGAATATACTTTTTAAAAAGTTGGTTTGGGAAAAGCAGGGGATCATGAAAACACATCTTCAGATAGTCCTCTGGATTAAGGGGTGATGCACAGGGTCATCAAACTAGTAATGCACCATACTCAATTGTTCATGATCTAACTCATTCTGGATTAAGGGGTGATGCACAGGGTCACCAAACTAGTAATGCACCATACTCAGTTCATGATCTAACTCGTGCTGGGAACAAATCCTGTGTGTTTTGTAGACTGTCTCAAAATACCTCAAGGTAGACTGGATGATGAGTTATAAAATTGTAGGCTCAGTTTTTGTGAGTTGTGGGTTTGTGACAGCTCCTGAAGCCAGATACTTCAGAGATCGCTAAACCACTTGTCAGGTATCTGTTAAGGTCTTGCTCATTTTAAAGGAAATCTTTGGTTCAGTTGTTATGATCATAAGTGTGTTTTTTGGAACAGTTGAAAACGGCTTCGTTAAGCTGACAAGTTGATACTGCTCTTGCAAATGGTTCGGCACTGTTTGACTCCCCTTGGAATGAGAAACTAGTTCAAGTAAGTGGCAGGCAATAGCTCCGCCTCTTGTCCGATAAGGTCTGCTTTATTTTTGAAGTTGACTCTAAGTGGCTCTGATACATTTTTAATGCTTGGCAAGTCCTTCTGTCCCTCCCTTCTGCTCAAGAATTCTGTCAGAAGATGATCAGCCTGACTTGAAACAGAGCTGCAGTTAGCTGAGGAGTGGAAGTTGGGGAGGAAAAGTTTCCTATCGGGGGCATCTCTTGACTGCTGGGCCAGGCAGGCATTGCCTAGTGCTGAGTTGAACATACAATGCAGAGGTACTTATGCTAGAGACACACACACAAACAGCATCACCACTATACAGAAATACAAACATAGGCTCATATCGTAACAATAGTCAAGATGGTTTTTCTAAAGATGTTTGTCCAAACAGAAGAGAACTAATGGGTGTTTTATGCAGTATGTCCACATGGAACTAACAGGAGATGGTGAAAGTAGAGAGACCCATTTACAAACCTATATTAATTAGAATGATTTGCATGTAACAAGTAGAACTGAGAAAATGGGAGTTTCCTCCATACTCAGATGGTAGCTCTTTACTGCTAGTGGTAGAAAGTTCATTTAAGACAGGCATATATTGTAGCAACCAACTACTAGGAAGTCTGTTTTTTAAAAAGAAATATGTAGGAACTAATCCTGTAAAACTACTCTCTAGTACCCTACTTTTTTGTGAATAATGTGTGTGTGTGTGTGTGTGTGCATGCGCTTACGTTCCTGGAAGTCATGGTGACTTCTGGAGACCCCTCGTGGGGTTTGGACATTTCAGAGAGGTGGCTTGACATAGCATGCCTCTTCCTTGGAGGTCTCCCTTCCAAGCACTGGCCAGGGTCGGCCCTGCTTAGCTGCTGAGATCTGATGAGATTGGGCTTGCCTGGGCTATCCAGGTCAGGGCTCTCTCTAGCCTGTTTTTGTAGTTTAAGAGTCATGAGCAGCTGTCCACTACAATGCATTCTTTTTTAGAGGGGAAAGCAACACAAAACAATAAACACTGTTGTGGTCTTAGATCAGCAGGCTTGCAACACAGGTAAGCACATCAGTTAGCCACTGTTTCCTCTGTTGGTTTCTCTGCTTGGTCATTCTTTAATCGTCGTTCTGTCTTCTTACTGAGTAACCAGGAGATGGCGCCACCTGCTTATAGGAAAAAAAATTGATGGGTGACTAGCTAGCTTCTAAGTGCCTGTGTCTTGTTGAAATGGGAAGCACAACCTATCTGTGTCCTATAATTTTTCGACCTCTGCCTGAGTCCTGTATATTTCTATCCAGCCAGGCCTTCAAATAGATAAAAACAAAAAAGGTAGTTATTTTAAAAATTAGTAATAGATGATAAAGATGCATTATTTGTAATTACACTCAATTCACTAGTCTTACTACAGAAGCAAGGAAGTCAGATTGGCCAGTTGCAGAGAGAGCTGAATTTGGATCTGGTGTATGTGGATTATTGGGCTCAGGGCGTAGCTTTGAGTTAGTCGCCTTCGCTTTATCATGGGTAAAATGAGAATTAGGATTGTTCTGGCTCAGAACTACTGGGGCAAAGCACAGAGATGTTCAAGCGCTGCGACAATTAAAATGGCATGCAAGTGATACACAGCAGTGAGCGCTGCGACAATTAAAATGGCATGCAACAGCAGTTGCAGTAGTTGTCATAAAGGTGACAGGAGGCTGTATCTGAACTATTATCACTGTATTAAAATAAAAGTTGGTGTTTTGCTAAGTGAAAAAGCAGAGGCCATAGGAAGTATCCCAATGGTGGCAGGAGATGATTGCGACAAGTCTGTTATAAACACGTTAAAAGCTGTTCTGTCCAAACAGAAATCTGGCATCTATAATCCTTATTGCTAGTGCTGTTGCTAGCGGGGATAAAGAAGAGTTGGTTAATTCTCCTCCCCCTTCCCCCCAAGAAAATGTTTTCTGATAATGAAGCATTGTGGGAGGCAAGCAGCTGCAACATCCTGTTCCAAGGAGTTAAGGCTGTCAGATAGCTGAGGTTTGGGAAGGATCCCATAAGGCTGACGTACTACTGTTTGTTTGTTTGTTTTTTAAATCCTCTAACAAGCTGAAGATGCCTGGAGTTCATCGGGTGGCATCTCAGTCTGTAACCGCTTGCCTTCAAAAGATGTGTCTTTGATTCCCTCCACCCCTGAGCGCTTTGGATTAGGCAGTTTGTACTGCTCGGAACAGGAGGAGGGAAAGTCAGGGTAGTTTTGTTTCAAATTAGACAGACTTAGCTTAGCCTGTAAATCCATTTGCCACATCTAAGGGTTCTGTACATTGTTTGCTAAAACAGCTGACTTAGAGATCGCACTTCAGAATCATGAGTGTAGCGTAGGAACTGGGGTTGGACTAGAAGTGGAGAGACCTGCGTGAAACTTATTGGGTGTCTTCAGTAGGGTTGCCAACTGCTCAATGGGATGTTGTTCACCAGGTGAAAAGCTTCAACTGTCCATTTCCACACTTTTAAAGCCTTTATTAAAGGGACAGGACAATTTTTCTCCCGGTTCTTGGCCGCTTTGGGCCAGTCGTTTTATTTCTCAGCTGCTGGTGAGAGGATAAAATTTAGGAAGGGAGAACCATGTGTCTCCTTGGAGAAAGGGTGAGAGCTGTACTTGGCCTTTGGCAGAGCCTATTTCTAGCCAGCTTTGGCCAGACCACGGTAAATTTAATCATTTTCTTAGTGACTTTTGCAGTACTACTTTTACAGTTCCAGAGTGAGATGGGTTTACTTTGCTGTAATGTGGGTGATTCTGGTCCACCTGTAAAGTGCAGTCTCATTCCATCTCCTTTCAAGCACCGTCTGTTTAGGCTAAAGAGCTGAAAATGCTGACTCTCTGGAAAATACATGGCTCCTCAAGGAATACTATTCAATGACTTGATACTTCCTCTGTATGTATTGGATTGCAGGTTGAGCTCTGATTTTAGTTACCGGAAATGTTGATCCATTAACAGCCAACTGTATTTTTTTGGTAAAATTTGATTAAAACTAAAAATACTTATGGAAGGCAAGAGCAAAAAAGATGGTGGGTGAGATCACACTGTTGCACTGTGTAAGAAAAATGAATCTAGATCCAAAAGTGGTCTTCTGCTTGTGCAAGAGTCTGTGAAACCTCTTGAGAAAGCAGAAGCACAATGGCTTCTTACCAGCAGTTCATGTTATGGCCCCTCATGAATTCTTCTGCAACTTTTTTTGCCCAAGAGCAGGGGTTAATGACTATAATTGAAAGTAGCCCTGTTTGTATGTTACATTGAACAGCTGTACAATATGCACATACATGTACACCTCTGCTTGTAAGAAACAGCCAATGTGTGTTCACTTTGCAAATGAAACTACACCAGTACCTGGATAACTGGGTTTTCAATCACATGTTCCGCTGTACATGCATTGAATGCAACATGACAATTACTTAATGTGTATATATAAAGAACATTCAAGTGTACACTGTGCATAGTTTTTACATGCATTCACTGATCAGTTTTACAGCCATAACAACATACAGCATTGTACATAGAACATTCACACAGTAGTGAAACTTGGGGGTTGCGTTTGGGGAAGTGAGAAATTATTGCTATGCAAAAGTATAGCTCCCCTGGGTTTAATGTTCATTTTTAAGCAATTCTTCTGATATTGTTACTGCTGAGCTCAGTCCCTGTGGACAATTTGCTAGACGGTCAAAAGTAAGTTTGGTGAATATCAGAGCTTTACCCAGCAGGGGTTTTCTTTTCACAAACAGATGAAAGGCCAGCATTTGAAACAATCAGAAAGGATGTAAAGGCTCCACTCATTTCCCAAACCGACAATGCTAGCGTTTTCAAGAGATTAGTGTCCTAAATTTGTCCAATGTACTTAATAAATGAGCACTGGTATGAATTCAGTTCTAAGGGAAGATGATGGATTTTTGTACCGGATAGCATGCATTCTTACTTATTGTTTGATGCATTTTACCTCTTATCTGGCCCCTCCTCCAGGGCAGCATACAGGCGTCACCTTTCTCTTTTATCCTTAAAGCAAAGCTGTGAGGCAGGTTAGACTGAATGATGGTGACACTCTTTGAACTCCATCGCTGACTGGACACTTGAACCTGAACCTCCCCAGTCCAAATGCAACTTCGATATGTAGTTTGTTTTTATTCATATATATTATTAAACAAAAAAACTATCTTCAGAACTACCTTGCAACCTGTCAGCATATCTTATACAATGGCATTATATGCCTTGGCTGCAAAGAAAATACAGGCCAATGCTGTTCTTATGGGAACTAATTAATATTGATCTTAGCAGACACCTTTTGATTCAATTAATTGCCCATATCCTATATAGTTTATTCTGATTTTATAGTTTTATTATATCTTAAATTTTACTCTATTTCATACCAATATTCATATTTATAGCATCCCTCTCTGTTGTTGTCCTTGGTTTGTAATGGCCTATGGCTAAATACAAATCAATCTCTGTTCTGTTCTTTACCACTCACTCTATTGGGACTGCCTGGATTCTAGGGTCAGAACAAGTTCTCTGTTGAGCTCTGCTCAAAAACAGCACTCTGAGGGCAGGCCTGGTGCAGAAAAGATTTCCAAGCTTTTCAGTAGACTTGGAGTGCCCCTCCTTCCTCTGGTGCTTTCCCGCCAAAACAATCACCTGACTTGGAGGAGGGGCACTGCTTCCTCAGTTCTCTCCATGTTGCTGCCAGAGACCCCTTGAAAGTAAGGTTCCAGAGAGTTCACAGTAGGGCAGGAGGGAGGGATGTGTGCTTGCACTGAAGACATCTCGACGAACAACAGTTACAGGTAAGTGCAACCAGAGGTCATTTTGGGGGGATCGCAGTTCCCCCGGGTGAGGTACGGGGGGCGGGGCACATGATGACGCCCCGCCCCCTGCTTCCGGCCGCCCCGCTTCCGGCCCTCATTCCTCCCTGCCTCTCCCCACCCCTGCCTGCCTGGGGCCAGGGAGGGCTTTTGCAGGGCTTCCTTGCACTCCCGCCGGCCTTGCAGGTCCACCGCCGGGACCCTCATGGGGCTCGGCAGTGGAGCGGCGACCAGGACCATTGGGGGCGGGGTGTGTGGCCTTATGACACTTCCGGTGATGTCAGGGGGTGTGACATATGCTAATGAGTTATGCTAATGAGTCCCCCTAGCTCTTTTTCTACGAAACGACCACTGAGTGCAACCTTGTTTTCATCTTCGTGGCTTCTGTGCAGTCCCACATGAGGAGATTAGCAAGCTGACTGAGTGAAGGAGGTTGGGTGTGAATCTCTCAAAGAAAGAGACCACGGAGGACTGCTGAATAAACAGTTGCTTAGCGGGACAAATGACCTTCACCCAGAATTGACTCATACCGGAGCAGTGAGCTGTCCACAAGTGTCCCAACTGAAATACATGCAAGAATGTTGTAAAGAAAAAACAGCACTCTTTTCAAGAGAGCCATGACACATAAAGTGGCAATGAACAGCCACGCACTCAAGAGAGAGTGTTGTACCCTCTCCTGACCCACAAGAATGAGTTGTGTGAGGATGCTGACCATGTGCGCCCTGAGAACTAAGAAACAATCCCTGGTAGGAGATCCTGCCCAGGGCATCACCTTGTGAAACTTCATCCCTGGAGAGGGCATAAATTAGAACCCCCAGTGTCTGCATTCCACAGTTGGAAATGTTGCATACTAAAATAAGAAAAAGAAAGGTTAGACAGTTTGTGTCCCACTCCCAACCAGTAGCCAAAACCTAATCAACGGCACAAGAAGCATGGTCAGAGACTTGTAACAGCTTCAGTATACACTCTTTTCCACTTAGAGGTACAAGATCTGGTAGTGCAACAATGGTGTGGTGCTTGCCACTGAGAAAAGTGGTCAGTTACTGCTACAATGCAGGAAGGAACTGATTGAAGTAGCAAGTTGTTAGCAGGAGTGTTTGCACTGAAATGAAAGACAAAAATGACCCATCTGTTGACTCTTGGCCAATCCAAGACATATTATTGTTCTGTCTGTTTATGTGGTTTCTTCCTCTTGCATTTTTCTTTTGTTGTTGTAAGCCACTTGGGGTCACTTTGGGGAAGAAAGCAGGATGCAAAAATTCAAAACAAACAGTCTTGGTCAGTTATGGGACATGTTGACCTGGCAGTGTATTAATGGGGAATTGCATAGTTTTGTTTTTTCTGCTTTGACCAAGATGTTATAACAAGTGAAGCTGACATGTAGATAGACCATCAGCCCATCTAGTCCAGTATCGCCTACACAACACTGACTGGCAGCAGCTCTCCAGGAGCAAATAGTCTTAACACCTTGAGCCCAAGATCCTATAATGGGAGATACTTGGGACCTTCAGTATGCAAAGTATGTGCTCCACCTCTGAGCTGTGGTCTCTCCCTTGCTATAAATAACTGCCTATCTCCGTAAAGGAGCAGATGTCTTTCTGAGATTGGTAGTAAATATGCATGCTTTACTGACTGAATCTGTAATGTCTGGCGAACACACACTCATCTGAAGAACATAACTTAACTTACTGACATTCTTCTCTTTTCAGCCTCTCACTGCCACATCAGTAAAGAACAATTCCTTCCCTAATGGTCTAGCAAGGTTAGGATACTTTCTCATCATATGAAAGTGTGTGTTTGCTTCCTATGTTAGCTATAGGGTAAATGAAAGCTTATGTTTCCTGGGCTCTGAAGTTAACTTTCATGAGCAGAAATGAAAACAAGATTAATACCATCCCCAGCAAGCATTCTACTGCAGCCAGTCAATTTGCAAGTGATTATATTTGCATCAGTAAGATCATTAGATTCATGCAGGTAGCAGCTGTTCTGTGGATATCTGTGATGGACAGAAGGCTGTCCCGTCCCTGAAGGGAAAAACAGCCACTTACTTGAGCCTATGAGAATGTGAGTTCAGTTCTGCCTGAGGGGAGAGAGCAGTGAGAGCCCAGGTCTGACTCAGGAAAAGAGCAGACTGAGCGAAGGGTAGCTCTGCTTGGTAGTGTGGCAGAGTGGTTTGGCTCTACTAGCAGGGAATAGAGTACCCAGTTAGGCCTATTGCTGGCAATGAGCAGACCTTGCACCTTTTAGTTTGATTCTTGACAAAGGGGCAGGCTGGTGTGGGTGGAAGCCTCTGTGTGTGTGAGGGTTGCCAGGTCCCTCTGGGCAGCCGGCAAGGGATGGGGGGGGGGAGTGAGTTTACTGGGAGTTTATCCCATGTTTCAGCGATGTACCCATGTGAATTCAACATGACCTGGAAGTGATGTAGGCATGTTGGGGGTTTCAGGGCAATGCTCTAGTTTTTGGGCAACAACTCTATGGTAGAATTAGCATCTACCACAGAGTTTTTGCCCAAAAAACAGAGCATCACCTTGACATGGCTACAGCACTTCTGGGTAGGCACGTCGCTGAAATACCTGGTGTTCCTCCCTTTGGGGGGAGGCTAAATCAATCTTGCCAGCCAGCTGATCAGCGGCGGAGAGCTGGGGTCTGGCAGAGGAGGACCCCCACCCCCACTGTGGTGTCTGGCATCCTTAATTCGGATCCAACCTAGTGGCTAATCAGTAAAAAACCTGTTTATGCTTGAAAGTATAAAAGAAAATTGAGACTACTCTCTAAATTAATGTGCTTCAGCCTGATTTCTCTTTTGTCTATCTGAAGACCTGTGCTGCTGATCTGTTCCTTGAAACCTACTTGTAAATAAACAAATCTTCTTTGTTGTTAATACATAATTACTGACTCGGTGACCTCCATATTCTGCTTCCGTACCACAAAACATACCCCACGGCAACGAACCCAGAGCCTAGACACTTGCTACTTTTAGAACACCTGGTATCTGAGAGGAAGGTTTATGGTTTAAAATAAACCTGGCTCTCCCCAAATCATAGGAGGCTGTGTGGGTCAAAGCGGTTTGATAGAAACAGCTTGTCATAATATCTTTTTCACAGATGAAGCTAACACAGAGAAATGACTGTCTAAAAGCATCATTTTGTAAGACTCTGTATGCAGATGAACAGGAATAATTTTATGAGACTGGAGAATTGGCCTTTCTTCGAGGAACCTCCTGTTTAGTAATTTATCTGCAAGCATGAATTCTATCAAGACATTTGTTGGGCCAGCAGCACAAACTATTTTGTTTTCCTAAAGGACTTTTCTTTGTATACCCAAGATGCCTTTTATGATTTCTTACTTGGTTGGAGAGTCTGTCTCATTTGTATTCCACAGTCCTGACATTCAGTCTGTGCTCCAAGATGGCATCCTGTCTCTTACTTTATAAGCTCAACTGTTAATAAAAATAAAGAATACTAACTGAATATAAAAATGTTATATGACATTAAATATTCCTCTGTCAATGCTAAAAACAAATTCTTATGTTACTTCTGAAAAGTCTCAAGTGAAAGAAGGGTGGTTGTGCAACAGCCACCAAAAGCATCTTTTAGTGTGCCTGGTTCTCATACTGATGGACTCGCTTAGAGGGCATCTTTTGTCACATCTAATAGTCCGCAAACAGGGACGGAAGAGGAGATAGTCTTTGAGGCATGCTATACTGAAGCCATTCATGCAATATAGTTTTAGCCTGAGGCATTCTGGGAGGATAATTATGACGTGATGTCAGATTTTGCTCGTGTAATCCTGGGCACATGTGGGAAAGAGCCACATATACATATAAGAGCTCTAATCAACTCTGTTGGATTGTGCAGAAAAGAGATGTAACCATATTGTCTTGTTCTATGAAAGAAAGGAACAGGATGTTGGAAATAATAATCTGGAAAACAGATTAAGAGTTGAAAAATGGCCCCCGCTTGTAATCACGGTGATCTGTACTTGCTAAGGAACGGAAGCAGCTAAGAAACAAATGCAGTCTGAGAAAAAAGAGTAATGCTCTGTATATAGAAGGATACAATAGAATACAATCGGGCAGTATATTATTTAGTGACAAGGAGCAGTGCAGAAAACGAAACAGAACTTGCATAGTACAACTTGTAAACTTGAGTAAGTATGCATACAAAACAGGATTGGTATCAACAGGCTTTAAACAGATGGGCATCAGGCCACAATGCCAGCATCGCGGTGGATGTCACCTGGTAAAAAGCAGAAGTGACGTCTTTAGACACTCCAGCATTTACAAAAACTCTGTGTTCTTATTATAGAGGTTTTACAAATGCTAAGGCATCCACTTTTCTGATGGGGAAAAGGCAGGGATGCTTTAAAAAAAGTGTTCAGAAACAACAGCTGGTTGAAAATGCAACTGCTACATTATTGTTATGCATACCCCACTTCTCAGAGCTGTGAAATGTAGCAGGGGCTAGTTTTCTTTGGAGGAGTGTGTGCTGGAGACTTCTGGTGGTTTTGTAGCATTTGCTTTTATTTACAAGTGTACAGTTAGAGCACAGATGGAGGCACAGAGGCACATCAGATTCCCAGAGAGGGGAAGTGATAGATAAGAATCCTGAATGCCAAAGTGCTTCTCTGTCTCTCCAGCATCCAAAATTGTACTTCTGTTTGCTCCCTCCCTCCAGCTAAATAGGAAACTCCCCTCTTCCAAACCCAGAGGGGGCACTGGAACAAAACCATTTACTGACACTTAAAGCCTAAGAGGAGAAATCTACAGTCATTATAACATATTACCACCTTTTTGTCAAGTAGAACAGTTGAGACCCAGTTTGGTGTAGTGGTTAAGTGTGCGGACTCTAATCTGGGAGAACTGGGTTTGATTCCCCACTCCTCCACTTGCACCTGGCTGGATGACCTTGGGCAAGCTGTAGTTCTGATAAGAGCTTTTCTTGAAAAAGAGCAGTTTCTGTCAGAGCTCCCTCAGCCCCACCCACCTCACAGGATGTCTGTTGTGGGGAGGGGAAGGGAAAGGAGTTTGTCAGCCACTCTGAGACACCTTTGGGTAGTGATCAGAGGCCAAACACGCAACACTGTTAAATGGAACAGACTGTAGGCAACGGGTAATGCCAATTTTACAACATCTCCCATGGCTTCCAATTGTTTTCCAGGTCCAGTTCTGTTGGTGACCATATTTAAATTTCTAAATTATTTGAACCCAGTATACATGAAACACCACTTTGTCCCTTTAGAATCTCCCAGTTTTTTTAGTCTTCCTTTTGAGCTCTGTTTCATGTTCATCCACTGATAATGATAAGGCATTCTAAGCAATGGCAATTAATTTATGGATCCCCTTCTCCAAGGCAACATGCTGTGCCTGATCCTTGTTAGCCTTAATGTGCCAGCCCAGCACTCTTCAAGGGTAGTCCCAAGTAGAGCACATTGTGGCCTAGTCTAGATGTAACTAAGGCATGGATAATTATGGGTAGATCTGACTGACCCAGGAATGAGCACAGCTGACATACCAGGCAGAGCTGGGCAGACAGACTCCAAGCCACAGCACCCACCTGGTTTTTTAAGGTGACTGCTGTGTCAAGCAGCACTCCCAAGTTTCAAAACTGGCTTTTCAAGGGGAATCATAGAATCACAGAGTTGGAAGGGGTTATACAGGCCATCTACTCCAACCTCCTGCTCAATGCAGAATTAGCACATCCCTGATAAGTGTTTGCCCAGCCACTGCTTGAAGACTGCCAGTGAGGGGGAGCTCACCACTTCCCTAGGCAGCTGATTCCACTGTTGCACAACTCTGACTGTGAAACAATAACCTAATCCAAGACAGAGGAGATCTGAAGTCCTTGGTCTGCCTTTCTGCTAACCCGCAGAACCTCTGTCTTTTCAGGATTAAGTTTCAGATTGTTCACACTCATCTAGCCCATTACTGACTCACTCCAAGCACCAGGTCAGAACATTAACGGCATCCTTGGAATTCAGTAGAAAAGAAAGATAGACCTGGGGGCCATCAGTATATTGGTAACAGCATAGCCCATACCTCCTGAGGACCTTTCCCTGTAGCTTCATACAATATTAAACAGCATAGGTGATAAGATGAAAGCCTGTACCCCACAGGACAATGGCCTGTGCAGAGCAGAGCAGGAATCCCCCAACACTATATTCTGAAACTGACTCCCCCCCCCAGATAGGACTTGAACCACCCTAATATGGTGCTCCTTAGTCCCAGTGCTGAGAGGATACTGTGGTTAATAGTATCAAAGGCTGCTGAGAGATCCAGCAGAAGTGGCAGGGTCACATTCCCTCTGTCTAGTTCTCAATAGAAGTCATCAGCCAAGGCAACCAAAGCCATCTCTGTCCAAAACCTGGCCTGAAGCTAGACTGAAATGTGTCCAGAAAAATCAATCTCTTCTAAGACCGCCTGGAGCTGAGAAGCAACAGCCTGCTCTAGCCAATTTGGTGTAGTGGTTAAGTGGGCGGACTCTAATCTGGGAGAACCGGGTTTGATTCCCCACTCCTCCACTTGCACCTGGCTGGATGACCTTGGGCAAGCTGTAGCTCTGATAAGAGCTGTTCTTGAAAAAGAGCAGTTTCTGTCAAGAGCTCTCTCAGCCCCACCTACCTCACAGGGTGTCTGTTGTGGGGAGGGGAAGGGAAAGGATTTTGTCAGCCACTCTGAGACACCTTTGGGTAGTGAAGGGCGGGGTATAAATCCAATCTCTTCTTCTCTTCTCCTTGGCCCAAGAATTGAAGACTGGAGATTGGCCAGAAATTTTCTAACTTAGTAGGGCTCACTCAGAGACTTTTTCAAGATAGGTCTAAGCATGAGGCACTTTGGTCAGCAAGTGTGTATGTGGGAGAATTAGCAAATTCCCCACTTCTGTTGAAGACCCTCATTTCACCCCCTATGCTGCTAATTTGGCTATGATAACAGGTGTTTTGTTTTGGCTCTTTTTATGTATTTGGGCTCTTTTATCTGTTTTAACCTTTGGAAACTGCTTTGAAAATCTTATTTTCCTTGGAAAATATATAAAGAAAAATAAATGAAATTAAAATCTCAAGTGGATTCTACACAGAGATCGTATTGCAAGAATTATTTTTGCCACTTTTTCTCTGACATTTAATACTAGGTTGGTTTGTTGAGGGAGAGGAAAAGTAATTAAAAGAAGCTTTAGAAAGAAATTTTGTAGGCTTTATTTCAGCTCTACACAGACATTCATTCTGATGGGACATTACTACAAAGAAAAAAGTGGTCCTCTTGTTCTATTGGACAAACTTTAGTTATTCGCTTAATTTATACCCCCCCCCATCTCTCCAGTGGGGGACCCAAAGTGGATTACATTGTTCTCCTCTGCTCCAACCTAGTCCAACCTTGGTGTAGATTTGTTTAACTTCAACTGAGATATCAGAATACATGTTTTTCTCATAGTGGTTGCTGTACAGGCTTGAATTGTTCCTTGTAACATGCTTATTGTCTTTTGGAGGATAAGATATTCACTTATGTCTTTTTTCTAATATATAGTTATGGTTTTATTATGCTTAGTTCTGACTAGATAGAAATATTTACCAGCCAATTTGGGGCAACTTATTGTCTGTTATTTCATTGTAACATGCAAGATTGTAACATGTGTCTATCTGTACCTCAAATTGTTTGACCTTTGAAGAAGGCCTCCAAAGGGCAGAAACATGTCAGGTCACTTGTATTGGTCCTTGTGTTCAGGTCATTTGTACTTTATAACAAAGCTTTCATTGGGCCCATATATGTTTTTAACTGTCTTTCTAATAAATACATGTATTTTTGTATATAATTATTATACACTAGTTTTTTTTAACACTGGCCCTTTATCAGGCTTCTTTCTTACCCTTTTGGTTCTTGATTCCAGGTATTGGGTCACGTTTGTTTTCCCCTCCCTGTGTATTTCTCTATTACACCATGCTTGCTGTCTGCATCAAGTATGTCTGAAAAATCCCCCATGAACTGGCCAATTGTCCAGGCTGCCAAAATTATCAGCCAGGCCTGGAGAGATTAATTTCTACCAAGCAGCAGCAGGCTTCCTGGTTCTTAAGTCAATCCCTATTTCAGCACTGAGTGTTTCAACCTGTTCAAAAACCTGTAGGGTTCCAACACTGGAGATTATTCATCATTAAGCAATATTTATTTCTCTACATGCTTCAGGAAGAAGCCCCCAAGATGTTTTGTGCAGTCCCTGCCAATTCTTGGGAAACTTATTTTCAAGCACTTCATACCACAGAGACAACTGTAGGAGTTTTACCTCATGTCGATTTAGAAAATCTTCCTTCCTGGCCCCTAGTTACAGTTACAGAAGTAAAAAAGCTAATTGGCCAATTAAAGTTAGGAAAAGCTACAGGATGTGACATGATTTCTTCAGAGTGGATTAAAAACAAACATTGAGTAGTGGACACCAGTGCTGGCCACACTTTTTACAACTAAAGACCAGACAGCACAGCTACCCACTGACTGGGGCCTAGCTATTATTGCCTCATTTGGGGTTGCCAGCCCCCCCTGGCCACAAGCAGAGGATTGGGGGGGAAGGTTGCTAGATCCAGTCTGGGAAACTCCTGGAGATTTGGGAATGGAGCCTACGGAGGACAGGGACCTCACCAGGGTAGGAATGCCACAGAGTTCACCCTCCAAAGCATTCATTTTCTTCAGGGGAACTGATCTCTGGAGATGAGCTATAATTCTGGGGGATCCCCAGGTCCCACCTGGAGGCTGGCCTCTCTAGTCTCAATATATAAAAAAAGGGGACAAATCTAACCCTAATGATCACCCAATTAGCTTGCTCAGTGTAGCGAACCAGTTTTGGGACTGGTTAGACTGGGAGAACATCATAGGCTTTAGGCCCAGTTGCTCTACTCTGGATCAATGCCTGATTTTATATCATCTAGCAATGAAATACAGTACAGGGCCCATGGGGTGCCCTATGTGGCTTTTGTAGATTAGAAAAAGGCTTTTGACAGATTCTTCACCCATCTGTTTCCTCATAGTTTTTCCATAGCAACATTGGGAGCTTAATCTCCCCCTACACTGCATGCTGCTTTCACTTTCTTTGTTCATCGGGTTTTATGGTACCTTCTGCATAGATTTATGGCCATTCAGGGGTGACTTCGCCCCACTTAGAGGTTGCCAAGCCTAGGCCTGCCAGCACTTCAGAGTCGCAAGGTTCCCCACCTGGCCACCGACAGGGGATTCTGGATAAGGTTGCCAGGTCCAGGCTGGGAAACTCCTGGAGATTTGCGGGAGGAGCCTGGGGAGGACAGGGACCTCAGTGGGGTACAATGTCACAGAGTCCACCCTCCAAAGCATCCATTTTCTCCATGGGAAGTTATCTCTGTAGTCTGGAAATGAGCAGGAATTACAGGGGATCCCCAGGTCCCACCTGGAGGCTGGCATCCCTCGGCAGCACCCTCTGGGTGACTTGATACCACCTGATTTGCATGACTCAAGTAGGCCCAGCTGCTTGCTACTGCATCAGCAGCCACCCTATGAAAGCTGGGTTGTTGTGCAGATAAAAAGTAGGAGAGAATAATGTAAGCTGTTTTGGTCCCCACTGTGGAGAAAAACTGTAATTTTCCTAGGTAGAGGCTGTGGGGGAGGGGTGTGGAGATGGAAAGTTGCAGACAGAGAGGCAGATAAAGGTAGGTTGGCTGTTGGGTGGGAAGGAAATTGTGTTGCCAACTCCAGGTTGGGAAATTCCTGGACATTTGTGGGGTGGAGCCTGGGGAGGGTGGGATTGGAGGAGGGAAGGAACTACAGATCAGTATAATGCCATAGCTGGAGGAGAAAAAGAAAAGGGGGGGCAGAAGGGAGAAAAAGTGTGAGAGAGGTAGAGGGAGACAGGAGGAAGCAAAGGTGTGAGGAATAGGATAACCATTCCGCAAGTTTCTTGCGGGTCTCCACTTGTTACTCTTATTTGTACATTGCACAAAAACAATTTCTTGATTGTATGATGTAGCCAAGAGGGCCACCTATCTTCCAGGGTACCTGTCAAGAGGACTGTGAAGGAGGGCTGTATTCTGGCCCCTCTGCTAAGAGAACACTGGAGGACTCACCTTTGGGTCTATATATTTGCAAAATTGTACGGAAGATTTCCCCACACATCAAGTACTGATGATGTGTAATAAAGCACTGTTCCATTGCAGTTTCTCTTTGTTCCATTTTTGCCTTCCTTCTCACTTCTTGAACTCCCCATAAATAAATCTTCACTGAAAATATAGACTCACTTTGATGTAGTCATGTCACCCAAAGGCTTTTACCTGTCATTTTCACTTAAGAATAAGCTATGCTTTTGGTCATGTGTCTCATACAAACTATATTGTATGAATTCCATAAAAGTGATGACTTGACATTTCATTGAATGGATGAACTACCACATCCCCTCTCTCACATAAAAATTATGAATAAAATTCACCATATCATGACTGTTTCATGTAACAAGTGGTGGTGAAAACCAGGTCCTACAGTGTCTCACTGATGGATTCCTTTTAGAGTATTACTGAAGTGATCTGAGAATAATACAGGGGAATCTGAAAGATTATATTAGGGGATGATTAACCATCCAACTGACATTTCCTGGTAATCATCACTACAGTCTGCAGGTTAACACCTAGATGCAGTGACTGAAAAAAAAAGTGATGACTGTGTTTATTCTGTGCACACCCCAACAGTTGGGACAAAAAGCTGGTCACATTGTTCTGATATACCTGCTTTTTCTGCTCTACTGTACTGTACTGAAATAGATTGCTGATGTATGCCTGGAATAAGGCAGATTCTCTCTGCTTCTCATTCAGTATGTGGTGACAGCAGGGAGCAGACCTCATTCACCACTAGCCTGTTTCATGTGCCATGACTGGCTTCTGGAGTCCAACCGTAATGGAAAAGTGAACCCAGAAGATGAATAACCGGGAAGGGAAACAAGATATAGCTTGACCTGGGCTGGTCCACATAGCTAATGTAATATCCTTGTAGACTGTGCACTGGACAAAAAAAGGGAAAAGGGAATAAGAATCTAACCAGAAAAGAGAGATTGATTAGGTAACCCAAAAGGGTGAGAAAAAGACCCCCAAATATGTAAAGACCAATGTATTTAATGAATCAAAAGAATACTCCCATATCTGAAGAATATGCACAGCATGTAAGTGTCAAGTGTAAAATGCTACAGGTCTGATGCAGTATGTCACTTATAAGTGCAATATCTACAAATCGTGAAAATATGCAAAATTTTTATATCATAAAAGAGTCAAATATTTACCAGCACACATAATGAAAGAACCAAATATGTTTTGGCAATTAGCCTTCCTCGGAGGCACATATTGTCAAAAAGGGGTAAATATTGTCACAAACATACCAGAATACATATCTAAAACCTTTTGCACAAATACTTCTGATCAAGTACAACAAATAGTACTAACTAATCACCTCTTCACAACTTTTAATTCACAATTTACATCAATAGCCCCTCACAGTCATCGAAATAAAACTGCTCAGAGTCCTCAATGCAGACTTCCATTCATAAACCTGAAAGGCATTCTGTAGTACTAAAAAAGTCCATAGGGTGCAACAAAGGCATTTTTTCCCTATTAGGGTTGCCAGGCTCAGGGGCTTGGGGGATGGGGATATGAGGGGGCGTGTGACAGCAACATCACTGTAGGTACAACCCAGAAGTGACAATGGGTAGCTCTATGAATTGCAGGAAACTCTGTGGTAAAACTCTATGAATCACGGGAGATCCAGCAATTCCTAGAGCTACCCATTATCACTTCTGAGTTGTACCCAGAAACAATGTATTGGCACAGAGGATGGTAGTGGGGTTTAATTTTTTTCCCCCTGCCACCTCTAAGAGTGGTAGCAGGTACTAGAGGCAATTGGCAGGAGGCTTTCTGCCATAGCAGGAAGACGGGCAACCCTATTCTCAGCCAAAGGGAAGGGGGGCACCATAAGGGTTTTGTCTTTGCTTATATTGCTTACTTTTATTTAGTGTTAAATACATTTTTAAAGTTATATTTAATATACTTGAGGAGTCTGGCCTGAGGGGTGGCCTGGAAGAAAACTGAATCTTTAGTCTCTTCAGCAGTTACTGAGTCTTAATGTCTTGTCAGTTAAGCAATGGAAGGGCTGAGAGGTACTATTGTTGGGCTGTGCTTAGAGCATCAGTTGGCCTTAATCCATCTCTGCCTATTCTGGAGTCACATGAATTTGATGATATTCAGATACTAAATCAAAATACTAAAAATTATTCCAGATATTCTGTTCAACGTGTTGCCAACGCTTAAAGGGCGCTAAGGTTCTTTGACTTGTGTGGCTAGCCAATAAACCACACAGTTAAAACAATCATCCAGGCAGTAAAGGGTAACAAAGGTATTTATTCAAATAAAGGAGCACATCACAGCTCATGGGTGTTCAATTTGTTATAGCCGGGAGCTTGCTTATATGCTCTGCTTGCTCCTCCTCATTTTACATCATCACTGACATCACGTAGACATGCTCAGTTCAGATTTCTTTGTTTGGCCAGTCATCAATCACATATTTGGCACACAGGATGTTAGTTGGCTGCATTTTCACTCCTACAATGCAGGTGCAGCTCATTATTTTTGATTTGTGACATTATTTACTCCTTTTGGCATTACTCCCAGACTCCTGTTACCTTTGAATGAACCTTCTAGTCTGAGTTCATTTTCAGTACAAAATTAGACAAAATTGGTTTTCTTTACATTTATGCAGACATTTGAACATCTCTTAAAGCATTTTATAAACTTATTTTCACTAACAGGTATACAAAATATGAAAACATATAATTACAATGACATTCTAAAGCATTAAACTCCTTACATGAATTATTTTAGTATTTTAAAATAGCTTATGGCATTAAGCTCTTGTGGATGCATTGCTTTATCAAAATATTTTTGGTCATTTTATGAAGCTGCTTCTGTTAGAATTAAAGCTTATAATTTGTAAAACACATAGCTCAGTTCAGCCTGTAGGAGACACCGTTCTACAATACAAATTCTGTACCTCCTAATTGACCCTTTTTAATTGATGCTAAGAGTCATGATTAATGACTTTGGTTCTTGGCTGAACTTACACACACCTGGTAGTAGCTGGGTACTCCTTAAAACTTCACAGAACCCAGTTCTTTCAACTCAGTTTCTTTAACTGACCTGTACATGATTTATGTACTCCTGTTGGCTGGGGTCCTTTGTACACCTGCTTGTGTATAATGATCTCTCTTCCTGCAAACAGTCTTTTTGTAACAGTTTGTAACTGTTTGTAACAAACAGTTGCTTTTACAAATACCTTATACATTAACTTGTCTTAAACATAGCATAAAATTCTAAAACCCAAGCAATTATATAAAGAGAAAGGATTTCTCTCTGTTACAATATATATATAACTGTCCTTTTGACCTAGTTAGGCTCGTCTCTAAAAAGTACAAGATAGAACAATTTCTGCCTACATACACCTGTTCAATTCATTAAGCACAGCTTTCTGTTATTCCATTAAAAAAAATGCAAGCAGAGTCTTTTTTTTATGCTGCAACATCCCAGGCTAACATAGTCTGGGTTTCCCTTATTTCTAACATTCACAAACCATTGCATAGGCTTTCATTGTCAGCTATAAACATTCAGAGTTGCTATACAGTACCCTTAAAAACTTAATATAAATGTTGCAAAGAAAATACGATTGCACTTCACTTAATTCTATTTCTTGGGTTGGCTGGCGCCCTGCCAGGTCAACTTGACCGAAATTGGCAGAGATTTTAACGAGGGAGAAACACACCTGCAGTTTAAAGAACAAACCTCCCTTTCCCTTTGAACCAAGGGCTAGAAAAACATGTCAACTAAAATGATTTGCATCATTTGGTGTTATACAGTAGTGTTTAGAGTTCTAAAACAGGTCGTCAACTCTCCAGGAGATTCCCAGAGAATTTCTTCCCAAAGGCTTCTGTAAAACAGCAATAATCAATTAAAAATCATTTGAACACTTGGCGCTTTCTACAAACGTATCTGCTATTTTGAGGAGCAGATAACTAAGCCTGAACATTTTGTTTATTTAGCATTCTGCGCTACTGGGCAAGTCCAGGTTGATGTGGAATTCAGATTGCCAACCTTCAGGTGGGGCCTGGAGATCTCCCAGAATTACAGCTGATCTCCGACAACAGAGATTAGTTTCCTTAGAGGAAATCACTGCCTTGGAGTCATCCTTTCTGAGCTCCCTACCCTCTCAAAGCTCTGCATTCCCCAAGATCCACCCCCAAATCTCCAGTAATCTTTCACCCAGGAGCTGGCAACCCTATGTAGAATGTTCTATTACGCCTGCTTTCACAGTGGCCTGATACTAAAGGGATTTGAAAACAATGTTCCTTCATTGGCACACTCCCTGGCTTTTGAACACTCTGATGGTGCACTTTATCATATCTCCCAAGTTCTTCATTATGCAAAACACAACTGTATACTTGCATGTCTGTTCCAGTTGCTTCTTAGCAGTGCCTACTACTGCTGCTTCTGTCATATCCATACTCAATTCACATACTAATTTAGGTCTTGCACAGCTCTTAACTTCAACATCCCAGAGAGGTTCTGAGACACCAGTTACCTTAGACACTATCCATAACGTCTGATGCTTTGTGAGTTGTACTTCTTGGTCAGTTACATTAAGTTCTTTAACCCAGAACTCCCCTTTTGACTCAACTTCAAACAAGGGTCTACTGAATAGCAGGCCTCAACAATGGATGGTGTTCCGTTCAAACAATCCAATACTTTGTTGCAGCAACTGTTTACCTTCAGGAGTACCTGGGCATGATGTCTAAGCTCCACCAGCACTATATTATGAGCCACTACAGAAAGCAGTTTCTTTTTCTCACTATGCTGACATGGTGCAATCTTCCACAGATCCAATAGTGATGTCTGCTGTGGTTCAGATTTTTCTAATGTTCACAGCCAGAAGAGGTATCTGGAGATTAGACAAGAAAAGATGTGTTCTGCTGACAGCCCAGGCATCCTTGTGGTGCCCCCAAATAAAATCTTCTCCAAAAACAACTGCACTAGAAATCTGTGGTGACTATAAAAGTCCATGTAGTCTTCAGAGACCCCAACATCATTGGGAGCCCAGTTGCTCCTTCTGCTCACACTGCCTTCTCATCAATAGTCTTCAGTTTAACCTCAGCTGCATCCATTTGCCTTCAATACAGAGCTTGATGCTCACTATAAAAGGTAAAGGTTTCCCTTGCTCAAAAGCCAGTTGAATCCAACTCTAGGGGGCGGTGCTCATCTCTCTTTCCAAGCTGAAGAGCCAGCACTGTCCGAAGACATTTCCGTGGTCATGTGGCCAGCATGACTAAATGCCGAGGTGCACAGAATGCTGTTACCTTCCCACCGGAGCAGTACCTATTTATCTACTTGCAGTTTCTTGCTTTCAAACTGCTAGGTTGGCAGGAGCTGGGGCCAGAGACAGGATGATGCTTATTTCGGAACCTGAATCCAACAGCATTGATACTTCCCAGCCATCGGTGTCCCTATTCACCTAGCAGCAAATGCCTGGCCTGCTTTTCACTAGGGCTGTTCTTATAGTTGCTGATGTTAGCCTTCTGCATCAGCAACTTTTAGTTCCCCATGTTCATCTTTCCTTTGCTTGGACAATTCTGCTTCCACTGATCTTTTCCTCTGCATTGTTGGCAAAAGTTAGTTGGCATGGGACTCCATTGAGGAACTGCTCTCCCCCCCCCCAAGACTGTTTGCAAATTGCTTCAAGATGGCCTTTTCTAGCTCCTAAGCTACCACTGTGACAAGTTATTCCTGGAAGGCTGCTGATGTCATGAAAAAGCCACTCTGAGGCACAGAATTAACAGTACATATCAATAAAGAAATACGAATTCCTGTTTCCACACTCTGTGGGCTTATATAGTCCATTGTTTTGTCTAAAATGGCATCTTATTTAACACACAGGCTATGAAATTCCTGTGTTTTATAAACTGGCTTTTCACACACGTCTCCGTCATGATCTGCCATTGCTCCTCTCTGCATTGCCAGATCCAGGGCAGGTTCAGCTCCATTTAGATTGCCAGTTGGGCTGGGAGGAACAGGTAAAGCGCCACCAAATAGGCTTCTTAGAACATAGAAGGAAGTGTGTCGAGGTTCCTCCTCTTCCCTCCTCCTTGCTTGCTATTCGTTTCTGTATTTCAGATGGGCAAGGCCACCCTCATACTGGCCTTTGAAGCATTTGCAGAGCTTCTTGGAGAGAATCATATTTTGAACAGACAAGCTGCAGGCAAAATGCCTTGGCATCCCCCTCTAACAACACTGCCAGGTACTCTTCTACCTTCTGATCACTTCACTCATTTGCAGAGACCAGAAGCTCAGATTTAGCCAGGTTCTCGCTGATTTCAGGCCCATCTGAGCAGCCAGTAAATTTCTCACCAGGCAATAAGGAGTTTACCATCTTGCAACAACTGCTGCCACCAGTTGTAACATACTTGTTTAAGGAGCCAGCTTTAATAAATGGTTTCCAAGTGGTCTGCAGTGCAGATTTTAAAATAGTTAAACAAAAAGAACCAGAGGTCGATTTGGGGGATCGC
>NW_015173136.1:1039950-1041431 GCF_001447785.1 Gekko japonicus
AAGGCCAGCGGCGGCCGGGACCGTTGGGGGCAGGAGGGCTTGGCAGGGCTTCTCTGCGCTCCCGCCGGCCTCGCAGCTCCACCGCCGAGCTCGACAGGGGCTCGCCGAGAGCTGAAACCAGGGCAGCCGCCAGAATTGTTGGGGGGAGGGAGTGAAAACAAAGTATAAATGCCTGGATTTTCTGTGTATTTTCCGTAGCAATGTGGTCATCTGCCCCCATGCTTGGCTTATAGCTGTTTTGGTTTATAGCTGGTCTTGGTTTATAGCTGTTTTTTCTCCCTGGAATTGCCTACCAATGTTCCCTCTAAGCTGTGGAGTCTTGTGAGCAAAATGTCTACTTTGTGAGCCACTGGCATTAAAGCTGTGAGTGATTTGGCTACTGCATCCGTTAGTTTGCCTCTGGAGCCCTCCTTCCTGAGTGAAGAGAAAAATATGTGAGCCAGAGGCCCCCCTGGCCTGCCCACCTCAGAGTCTCTGAGGGGGGGGGGTCCCTCTCCAGGCCTTCCCTCTGTAGCCACACACGCAGAGGTTTTGGCTGTATTGGACGTGGTCAACTCTGAAGCCAGCTGGAACTCCATTCCTGTGCGTTCCTACCCAAAAATAGCCCTGCAGGTAAGAAATATTCCTTCAGGCTTCCTTCTTGGCCCAGAATGGCACCTTTCAAACCTCCAAGAAGCTCAGTACACTCCAGCCTGCAGAGACTTCAAGCCTGACTGTCCATTGTACATTCCTTGCCAACAGCCAGGTCCCCCCTTATCTCCTTTCAGCTGGGGCCTTTTATCCCTCTTCCCTTAGCCATTTCTAGTTTCTCTTTCCATACTCTCACTCTAGAGCAAGCCCTTCCTCTCAAGGAGGCCTTTACCCCAGAGGAGGTCTCTGCTCCATAGGGAGCTGGTACTGGTTGGCCTTCCTCCTCTCCTATCTATTCCTCATAAGAACATAAGAGAAGCCAATGTTGGATCGGGCCAATGGCCCATCCAGTCCAACACTCTGTCACACAGTGGTCAAAAATACCAGCTGCCATCAGCAATCCCTATCTATACCTTGTGGCTAATAGCCACTGATGGACCTCTGCTCCATATACTTATCTAATTCCCTCTTGAAGCCGACTATGCTTGTAGCCACCATCACCTCCTGTGGCAGTGAATTCCATGTGTTAATCACTCTTTGGGTGAAGAAGTACTTCCTTTTATCTGTTCTAACCCGACCGCTCAGCAATTTCATTGAGTGCCCACGAGTTCTTGTATTGTGAGAAAGGGAGAAAAGTACCTCTTTCTCCAAGCTAAAGAGCCCCAAGCACTTTAACCTTTCTTCATAGGGAAAGCGTTCCAACCCTTTTATCATTCTAGTTGCCCTTTCCTGCACCTTTTCCAAAGCTATAATATCCTTTTTAAGGTGTGGTGACCAGAACTGTACACAGTATTCCAAATGAGGTCTCACCATTGATTTATATAGGGGCATTATGATATTGGCTGATCTGT
>NW_015173136.1:1042014-1056681 GCF_001447785.1 Gekko japonicus
CGGCTCTGGAGTGGGCAAGCACCTCTCATCTTCCACAGTGAAGACGGAGGGAAAAAATGCATTCAGCTTCTCAGCCATTTCCCTATCATCCTTCAGTAACCCTTTTACCCCTTGGTCATCCAAGGGCTCCACTGCCTCCCTGCTTCTAATGTATTTGAAGAAAGTTTTATAGTTGGTCTTTACGTTTTTTGCTACATGCTCCTCATATTCCCTTTTTGCCTGCCTGATCACTGACTTGCATTTTATTTGCCACAGCCTGTGTTCCCTATTAACAGCTTCACTGTGACTAGCTTTGCACCGCTTAAAGGAATCCTTTTAACCTTTTACAGCTTCCATTACTTTGTTTGTTAACCATGTAGGCTTTTTTCTATACCTATTTGTGCCTTTCCTAACCAGCGGTATATATTTTTTCTGAGCTTCTGGGATTGTAATTTTAAATAGTTTCCAAGCTTCCCCAATGGTTTTGATCCTTTCTACTTTTCCTTTCAGTTTCTTCCTCACATGTCCTCTCATATCAGAGAAGTTACCCCTTTTAAAGTTAAAAGTGGTTGTGTCAGTCTTTTTGGCCAATTCCCTATTTATACAAATGTTGAACTCAATAACATTATGGTCACTGTTCCCAAGTGGTGCAATCACTTTTACATCTCTCACCAGGTCTTGGCCATTACTTAGGACCAAATCCAGGATCGCTTCTCCCCTGGTAGGTTCTGTGACCATCTGCTCCATAGCACAGTCCTTGAGAGTGTCTAGAAACTCAATCTCTTTTCCCCGACTAGAACACATATTGACCCAATCAATGTGTGGGTAGTTGAAATCACCTATTATGACACAGTTTTTTTGTCTAGCCGCTATCTTTAATTCATTCATCGTTTTATAATCCTCTATCTTTTGATCTGGTGGGCGATAATAAACTCCCAGTGTTAGGTTTCCTTTTGGACCCACTATTTCAACCCACAGCATTTCCAGAAGCGAATCCAGTTCTCTTACCCTCTCAATCTTACCTCATTTTCTCATGCAGGCCCAAATGCGTCTTCCCTCAGCTCTGCAGCTGGGTTGCTGCTTTCCTTAGGGCTGTGACTCTGCTCTATTTCTTCTCCCACAGGGGGAGGGCGCTCGAGGCTGTGACAGTAACTGTTACAATTCTATATCCTGTAAGTCACTGCAAGATTCCTAAAAGAAATCAGTACTTTGAAAAGAGAATCATAGATACACAGGTGGCTAGTTGTTCAGTTGCACAGTCAAGTCAGACTCTTTGCGACCCCATGGACCACATCATGCCAGGCCCGCCTGTCTTCTGTCATTCTCCGGAGTTTGCTTAATTTCATATTCGTTGCATTGATATCAGTGTCTAACCATCTCATCCTTTGCTGTCCCCTTCTTCTTTTACCTTCAATCAGGGTTTTCTCCAGTGACTCATTTGGTGGCCGAAGATGGCTAGAGTGTTATCTGTTCTTTGAATATAGTCTCAGTAGTAGAAAAGCTAGATTCAAGTCCAGTAGCACCTTAGAGACCACAAGACTTTCAGGGTATGAACTTCTGAGAATCAATCCTCCCTTTGTAAGATACAAGCAGGAATGGATATTCTTGGGTCTTTAGATCCCCTATCTATTCTTTAAGACAGTACTATCCCTCCTTGAGAGTACAATGAAAATGTTCTCATTGTCATTGGCCAAAGAGATCAAAATAAATCATCATGGGATTAGTGGGTGGATTCCTCAGATGGCAAGGTACCCATTCAGCATGCAAAATGCACATGGTGACCCTTATAAATGAACAAATAAGTCATGTGCAAAATAGAAATATCCCTTTGATGGCAGTATCATCTGACACCAGGCCATAACGGAGGCAAAACTCCCTGGAATTCTGGTACCCTAGGCAGTTGCCATGCATGATTGCCTCTGTGGTTGAGCTGGTCCTATGTAGATGTGGCATTTAGAACTAGAAAACATAATTTAAAAGATAAGAGATGAAAAAAGGATCTAGCCTCTTTGCAAAGCCTTTAAATTAAGGAGTGATGTGAAACTTTTGAAACTGTTCCTGTTGAATATTACAAGACCCTCTATCAGGAAACCCAAGCCTGGGTCCCTCTGAACCACTGCCTCCCAGTCTAGTAAGTAGTGCTCAAACTTGTGGGTTCCTGAGGTTAAACACACAAAAGAAGACCAAAACCTTTCAAAAAATACACACAGGTTTATTGAGCAAATAAAATTAAAAATACTACCAGGCACCACAGTTTCTAGAGTTAATCAGCAAAGAATACAACAAAAGCTAACTTTTTCTTTCTAATACATTAGTACCTGGCTTTAACTAGTGCACCACATAAAACTGCAGAGTCCAGGCTAGAAGCTTATGCATCTTTCCCATGAGATCAAAAGTTAGTGTGGTGTCACCTTTATCTAAGGCCCAATTATAGTTTCTTGTTCTCTGACATCAGGTGGTCTTTGGAATCCAATCAGAGTGCTCGTTCACTGGAACCCTCCAAGAGATGATGCAACTTGCTCCTGGCTCCCCCCTCCCATCTAGTTACTAAACTGAGGGCAGGTTTTTCACTCAGCCAATTACTGCATTCTGATATCAGGCCTTGAAAGAGATATAGATAGTATCTATGAGAAAGGCTAATTAGAAACACCTGCATGTGGAAGCAGGCCCACTATTACTCATGTTAACCCTTGGTAAAATTAGGGTGCTTTGCCTCACATACTGATAACAGCATATTTGCAAATTACCAACTCTAAACAGACAATTCCCATTACAAACACATCATGACAGCAGGGATGTCCTTTAGTCCATATTGCTGTATCCTCCAACCAGACTCTTGCAATTATTGCTGCAGGATGGTAATTCAAACATCTGTTTGCCAAAGCATACCTCAGAATATCAAGGCATTTTGCCACACTTGCACATAAGGCGAGGGATTTGCAAGTAGATGGGAAGAAAAAGCAATATAACATTTTAACTGTAGATTAGAGGAACATGTAAATTAAAAGCCAAAGGTAGATATTAGTTATAGGCCCTATCAGATTACCCATGTGAAAAAACCTCCATCGAACTGACAATTTTTTTTTTTGCATTAAGTTCCCCAAATGCATTCACAAATAAGTTTTGATACTACCTTTGCAATTAAATGTTATATTTCTTATCTGTTTTATTTCTTCTCAATCTAGATGTCCAACTCTAGTTTAGGAAATTCCTGTAGATTGGAGGGAGATGCTTCCTAAGGAGGGTGGAGTTTGGGGAGGGGAGGGGAGGGAACTGAGCTGGATGCAATTCCACCCTCCAAAGGTGCCATTTCCTCTAGAGAAACTTTTCCCTGAAGTCTGGAGATTTGTTGTAATTCCAGGAAAAGTTCAGGCCTCACTTTGAGGTTGCTAAATCTGCCTCAAACTAAATAAACAGAAGAAAAGTAGTCTGCTTGATATTCAGCAAAAAAAGTACTGCCCTTGGTCTAAGCATTTGAAATATACTGGGTTCGAGACACGTGAAGTGATCAGCTCATATTTTATTCAGTGATTAGCTCAACTCAAGACAGACTAGCAGGACCAGAGCCCTCCTTAAATTCGCACCCAACACCACACCCCACATATGCCCACTACCCGTGATAGGTTATTTACAGAGGCACTCCTGGGCAATAGGTTCATCCCAGGATCCTAGCAGTCTATTGTTCTGTGACTCCAAGATGGGTCTAACGTGATTAGGCTCAGTACACAACAGTGTTGAATAGAGGAGGCAGAAGTTCATGAGAGATACATCTGCTCATTGGCTTGCTTTGCTTGAAGTAAACAGGAGTGAAGCCTTTCTGAGGCAAGCAGCTGACAAACAAAAAATAAATGACTCTAGTGTTTGATAGGCTGTGAACAATTTGATACAGACCACTGGGGTGGATGTAGAAAATAAATAAACAAAATGGTTTGTTGCCTTTTTATATGTGGTGTGCCTTTGTTGTTGAGGACAAATGATGTAAGTCTTTAGAAGGGAGTAAGTGCCCAGCTGTTGTCTGGATCTTTCTCTAAAACTCATCAGAACATAAAGATAGAGAATTTAATACATGAAATCAGAGTGTTAGGGCAGCTGGAACCCGTAACAGAAAATTAGAGAAGCTCCTCAACACCATCACTAAACTAAAATTCCCAGGCAGGCTTGCCGACCTCCAGTTGGGACCTAAGTTCTCCTGGAATTATTACTGATCTTGAGATTACAGAGATAATTTTCCCTGGAGAAAATGGCAAAGTCACATCTTTGCAGAGTTCTTTTCCCCTCCCCAGGCTCCACCCCCAAATACCCAGGAGTTTCCCAACCTGGAGTTCACAACTCTATTCCCAGGATCCTTGGCAGGAAGCCAGGAAAGTTAGGATAGGCCTGGCTCTGGATGAGGCTAAGTGGACCTGGAGGATCACCAGAGGATTTTGGCTCTGGCACTGGCCTGGTGGAATGGTGTCAGAGGTGAGATATGGGCGCTGCGGGGCTTGATGCAGTTCTACAGGGCCTGCAAAATGGAGGTGGTTGAGGCTGTGGTAACTATCTGGACTGGCCTCCCCCCTGCTCCGCTCTCTTTTTCTTGCCCACTTGTTCTACTCCTACTCCTCTGAATTATTTTTAACATCTACTGCTGCACTTGATGCACTACTCTGTATTTATCTGTTCTAATATTTTGGCAGCTATTGGCTATTATTAGACACTGTTCTTAATGTTAATTTATATTTATTGTTTTAAATGTTGTTATTGTTGTTGTTATTGTTGTTGTTATTGTTGTTGTTATTGTTATTATTGTTGTTACCCACCCTGAGCCTGCTTGCAGGGGAGGATGGGCTATAAAACAAAACAAATCAAAAGGATCAAGTCTGAAGGCACCAATCGGTGAACTCTTGTTTCTGTGGCCGAGCAGCTCCATGAATTCTTGCGTGTGGGTTTTAGGATCTTTTTAATTTATTTTTATTTCCATTTCACATCCATTTCATAGATAGTTGCAGCGTGGCTTGCCTGTGGTAGAGTTGCCACCTCTAGCTTAGAAAGTTCCTGGAGAAGTGGGGTTGGTGCCTGAGGAGGAGAGTGTTTGGGGAGGGGAAGGAGGCCAGGAAGGATGTGACGCCACAGAGGCTGCCTTCTGAAGTGGCCATTTCCTTCAGTGGAACTGATCTCTGTAGTCTGGAGATTCTGGGAGAACTCCAGGTCCCACTAGGAGGCTGGCAACCATAGCCTGAGGAGAGGCTCTGCTTGTTGATTTAAGGGGATAATCCTGGTTTATCCTGTGGAAAGTCCCCAGTTCACATCCTTGGCAAGTCCTGTTATAACTCAGGCCTGTCCCTCTCTCACAGGATTGTTGTGAGGATAAAAACTGAAGAGGAGAGAACAATGTTATAAGTCACTTTGGGTCCCTATTAGGTTGAAAAGGGGGGTGTAAATATCAAAATAAATAAATAAATAAAAGCTCAGGACAAATCTAACGTGTCCCATTTGGCTTGTATTTATTATCCTTCCAGAGGACACTTCGGACAGCAACATAAAAACCATTTCCCAGAAAGAAGCGTGGGTAGCCCTGGGTGATTTCTATGAAAGAGAGCAACCCATTAAAAATAATAATAATAAAAATGTGAAATGTCTCAGAAACATTCTCAGCATCCAAGGCAGGCAGTTATTTTGGCTTGCAATGTTTGATGAGTCATCTGGATGTCAGTAATTTTTAATACGTTGAGGCACTGCCAACTGGATTCAGTGAGTAGAATTAACAGGTGGAAACATTTGATGTAGGTGGGTCTGCTGTGCCAGATATAAAAATGTCAGATTTGTGGGAAGGAAAGACACATCTGAAATACATGCCTTACTCTGCTATAGCAGTGCTCCAAAGCTTGTGCAGTTACCTCTGGGCACCATTTTTGGGCAGGCACAGAAGTTCTGTGGAGTGAGTTTGCAGAGATGAAGATTCCCAGCAGGTGGTGGCCAGTCTCTCTTTAGTAAAAAAATAATGCAAAATTCACATAACGCCATTTTGCTGCTTAAAATGATTTTTGTCCCTTCTCTCACTATTCCTGTGCAAATGTAAAAAAAAATCAAGGTGTTTTCAGATGTGCTCACGCTGGGATTCTGAATCAACTGATAATCATGCATTTACAATTGCATCTGAGCCTTCCTATACATATGAGATTCTGGAGTAAGATTTAGATAAGTCCTGTGTATAATGGTTACTTAGATGAGATAACATGTACTGTATCTAATTATAAGAACTACAGCTTTAAGTTTGATCACAAAGATGTGCAATAGCACTTTAGAATAATCTGGGGATTACAACTAACACCTCCATCTGTCTCTATGGGCCAAACAATATGGGTTGCTGCAGTTTTGTCATTGGAATTCTAGACTGGTAATTTGGCCCTGTTAAGCAGACACGTTAGGCCCCCAGACAGATGTGGTCCACAGTAGTGGGGAAAGAGGGATTACCTCCCCCATTGTGTTTTGTCAGTCAAAAACTGCAAAACACAATGGGGGAAGGCTGCCTTTAGGCCTAACAATGTGGGCATGGTATAGTGGTTAGAGAGTTGAACTAGGATCTGGGAGGTCCAGGTTCAAATCCCTGCTCTGCCGTGGAAGCTTGTTGGGTGACCTTGGATCAGTCACTCTCAGTTTAACCTACCTCATTGGGCTGCCAACGCTGAGGATTAAATGGAGGAAAGGAAAATGCTGTAATTTGCTTTGGGTCCCCATTGGGATGAAAAATAATGTATAACTGTCTAAACAATAGTTACAATATGGCTACCTGTGTTTTTCTCTCTGTTGGGCCTTAGATGGGGGGGGGTATTTCCTATCAGAGAACTGGCATAGTGGAAGAGTTTCAAGACACCCTAACCGGGCTGCTTTTTAGGGTCGAATTGCATTGTTTTGCTTTCCACTTGTGGAACTCCAGCATCATGAGTATTTGGGCTCTGTCTGCCTCTTATTTCTATTGGCAACACTCCTGCAGTAATGGCAAAACCTGTCTCTGACAGTGGGTGGGTTAGCAGTAGTCACTGACATGATTCCTCCAGATGGGGGAGAAATGGGTGCACTGTATCTCTCCTTCAAACATGCCCCAAATCACATACTTATTCACTCTTCCACCAATTCTTGCCTGCTGAGTCACTGTCCCTTAATCTTTTCTGCAGCTGGTGCTAACAGCAGGCTAGAAAGATCCAGCCTGATTGAGGCTGATCCAACTTATTTTGCTGAAAGTATTAGGAAAACTCCACAGCCAACAAAGATATTCAGTGATTATAGAAGAGATGTCTGAAGAAGGGGCTTTTCTTTGCAACAGGAAGGCTGCTGGCTCCTCTTACTGATACCTGTATATGATACCCTCAACTTTGTAAATGGCATTATCCCTGTTGGCAACTTAGGTCCATGTCAAATGATGTGAGTTGTCAATAGGATAATGTGCTTGAGACTTTGGTCCTATACTAAGTAGAATAAGATTTTGTTTTGAAATTGTAATATATATATTTTGTCTGTGTTGTTATGATGTCCTTTCTTTGTGCACACAGGTGGAGCCATAAACCTGCATATATGGAAAAGCTCCTGGTTATGGGAACACAGTTTAATGAGACATTTAGGTGGCAATGGCAGATAATCAAAGGCATTGGTAGGCAATGGAGAGGAAGACCTGAAATCACATTCCCAAACATGAAACAGTTACTAAAGATTTTATTTGGTATTTAATACTTTGGTAATACATACACAATTTCATATCGATCACATATTTGGTGATTTAGAGTTTGAACCCATTGTTCCAGTAATCCTTATAAACAAGCAACCCTATATGGTAGGTCACTACTCATTCCAATAGCGCAGCAGGATTGGATTGAGCTGTTAACACAGTCTTTGGGTAGACCTGACCGACGGACAATGAAGCCACTGGATACAGGGTCACTCGTAGCATCATCCCGTGCTGCTGCCAGCTAGGTCTGAGCTGAGGTCACCCCTGTGCTGGGGCTCCTTGGTTTCAGCGAGTGGTGACAACCTGTATAGGTTTGTCTGTGCTGTCAGCCTAGTTCGATCAGCCCCAAACCAAACCAACAGCAGAGCAGGAGGAGGCAACAGGCACCTGTTGTCATAGCTGCTGGCCAGGTCTGATTGGGCCTCCAGGACAGTGGCTCCAAGAAACCTTTATTGTAAGTTTAAGGGCCACTCCACCCTTGGTGTGCGGGCTGAGGGGCTGAAAGATGACAACTTGCCTAAAGACACCTATTGTGGTTGAGGCAAAGGTGAGATGGAGAGTTTTTGAGCTTATGTCACCCTTTAGGCTGCTATGATACAGCAGTTTCAGTAATTAGTGTTGGAAATATGTGTTGCAAGGTTTAATTCAGTCATTATAGGGTTAATCTGTTTACCTTGTGCACTATTGTTTAGACTGACCTGGAAGGGAAACCAGGCACAGAGCCAATGGGAAGAAAGCTTGGGAAATCTAAGTCTGTTTACTCTCAATCATTGGTTAATGTATTCAGGTGATTTCCTTCCAGGGGTCAAGAAGAAGAATAATCTCCATTATTGTTACTGTTGTTGTTGTGAGACCGTGTGGTCGGTCTGTTCTGTAGCTGTAGAGATGTAGCCTTAGGTCTTTGTTATTTTGTAGATTTTCCTGTGTAGAAATAAAGATTTTTACACAGAAAGAAATGCCTCCTCTCCAGTGAAGCAAAGATCCTTTGCAAACTCTGAATATCTAAGTATTTTTGCCAATTTTCACAACCATTAGGAGATTTAAAAGCTGCAGTGAACAAAATACTCTTTGACTTGAATATAAAGTCAAGATTTACAACTGAGCAGGTGAGAGCCACACCTGCATACAAAAGCATTAACATTGTTAGTCATCACAGAGTATATGTAACAGACATAAATGTAACTCACGAAGGGAGCTGAGCGGACTTTGCCATTGAACTGGCGAAACTTCCAGTAGATTGTGTCCCAAACCACCAGATTCTGTAATGCAAAGGCAGGTCAAATGGTGCAAGAGCAGCCATTTCAGAGGTCTAGACCATCACAATTTTTTTCTTTGTTGAAGAAGTCTTTAAAACGGCTATAACCAGGCTATTGTTGGGGGAAAATCTTTAGCTGAGAAATCAAGCTAATTACTAACGGCTTTCTAATTTACCTGCTATTGGACAAGGTAATTGAGCAGGTGCTGAGAGAGCAGGACTAAAATGGATCATGGTCAGATGTTTCATCTAAGAAATCTTGTTCTGTCAGCATCTGCTCAATTACCTTGTCCAAAAAAGGCAAATTAGAAACTGGTCACCTCTGATATCAGCCTTAACTAGCATCACCGCCATCTTGTATAGATTTGGGACAGAGTCAAATGGACTAAGGAAATGCCTCTTTGCTGTCCAGCTAGGTCCTGTCCTGACTCCAGCCATTGATACCATGGATTACTCCATTTTGTTAACACAAATAGAGTGTGGAATGGGCTCACTAGGAGTAGTTTGTCGTTGGTTTAGTTCTTTCATATGTAATTGGATGCAGAGATTTGTGGGTGAAGATGTCAAATTAGACCTGTGGCAGCTGACATCTGGAGTAATCCCAGAGTAATTTAAAGTTATTATTAACAATTATAAATAAATAATGATGACATTTGGAGCTGAGTGTGATCAATAGGCTGTTGACACCCAAATCTATATTGCTTTGCCTAAGAAAGCTATCTCTGTGCTTTAATACCATGGCCAAGTAGTTACTAGGGGTCAAGACAAGAAGGGGTGATGCTGATTGGTAGTGCTGATATGAAAGGTGATTATATCTCTGCTTCTAGGTGGGGTTTCTTTGTGTGTGACTGACTGTGTGAAGAGTTTGGGGGTTCTCCTTGATTTTAGAAACACAAGTTAGTACTGTGCTTTTTACCAGCTACTCTTGGTGAGTAGACTGGCACCCCTTCTAACTAATCAATAAACTGCTCCTGTAATCTCAAGGCTTGATTAATGTAATGCACTTTCTGTAGTGGTGGAGGAGTCTCCTTTAAGAAAGGTGATTTACAAACATTTAACATCAGAGAATTTTGATGAGGCAAGGTCGAAATAAGGATTTCCAAAGGTTTTATTCTTTTTAGGCAAAAGATGTACATGTGTGAAATGAATGGAATATGTGAACAGGGGAAAAAATACCCCTACCAATTATTTCCTTTGTAGTTTAACCAGAGGAGGAGGAGATTGGATTTATACCACACCCTTCATTACCCGAAGGAGTCTCAGAGCAGTTTACAATCTAATTTCCCTTCCACTCCCCACAACATACACCCTGTGAGGTTGGTGGGGCTGAGAGAGCTCTTTCGAGGACTGCTCCTGAGAGAACAGCTCTGAAAGAACTTGTAACTGACCCAAGGTCACACCAGCAGCTGCATATGGAGGAGTGGGGAATCAAACCTGGCTCTCCCAGATAGAGTCCATGCTCCTAACCACTACACCAAAATGGTAAAGGTAAGTTGGTACAAAATGGAGCTGCTTGTTTATTACCTGGTATACAGTTTTTATTCAGATTTCACTTATTCTACACTATCAAGCCCTTTGTGACCTGGGACTCACCTATCTGAAGAAGAATCTGTCCTAAACTTTGCACAATTTATATTTCTCCCAACCATTTCTCCTAGAAGTCCCTTTAATTAGAGGGAGGTATGTATGGAATCATCCTGTTAAAAGCATTTGCGGTAACTGTTCTACTACTCTGGAACAGGCTCTCAATGGATGTATGAATGGTTTCCTCACCGTCTGTTATAGGAAGTGCTGCAAAACGGCCCTGTTTATGTGGGCCTTTCCAAAACCTATAACCATGTTATTCTTTTCTTAGGACCACCAATCAAAATAATATAAAACAATGTGCAAGCCGTCCAGTTCTCCAGAACTCTTCTTCAGACTGGATGCTCTTGAATGCTTCATTATTGGTTGACTTGTGATTTTTTAAATGGTTTGTCAGTTCAATGCCTTTAATGTCCTTCAGTATTTTGTGATGTATTTTGCTTTGCTCAGTCTCCTTTGAGAAAGGTGATTTACAAACATTTAACACCAGAGAATTTTGACCAGGCAAGGTCGAAATAAGGATTTCCGAAGGCTTTACTCTTCTTAGGCAAAAAACGTACATATGTGAAATGAATGGAATATATAAACAGAGGAAAAAATACCTCTACCAATTATTCCCTTTGTAGTTTAACCAGAAACCTTGACATTTTTGTTCTGTCTTGCTTGAGCCATCCTTTAGGGTAGAATAAATATTGAAAGCTGTGAAGCAAACAGCCTTAGGTTGCTGCCAATCATGACTTCTTTGTCAGATGCAAGATACTATTTTATTACCTCTTCATATGATTAAGTTTCTTTCCGACTCACAGCAATACAACTTTGAGTCCCTCTCCTGGTGATCTGCTGAATGATTTCCTAAGCATGTGCATACTTGTCTTCCGTACAAATTGGAGCACCGTTTTCTCCTCTAATATGTATGGAATAATGGCCGATTGAGCATTGGAGATGAGACCGCAACTCACTTTAGGAACATGGGCCCTGTCATAAGCTCTGGGAGTTTGGTCACAGTGATTTATGAACAGTGACAAAATGCTGAAAGCAAATTCGGTTATGTGTTTACCAGGGGCTTCTCAGGATCATATATTGTTATTTATTGGGTATTCCTTTAACTCGCAAACTGCCTTATGATAACATCAGGGCTGTAGCACTAAATAATAAAATTTAGAGTTCAGGTTTCAAACACTTTTATTGATTGCCTTGGAATTGCAAAGAACTTTGATCTAAGCTATTTTGCTCGCTGTGCTCAGATGAGGGCAGTTTCAGCTGCAAAGCAAATTTGCTTGTATTTTCTCCATAAGGTTAGAAAACACAGCGCAAGCTATACAAAGAACCAGTAAACTGCAATGAATGTACACAAGATTGAGTGGTCTTCCATTCTAAAGCTTTCTTCTCATAATCTTATTTAAATAAAAGTATTTTTTTTAAAAAATTATTCGGTTCCATTACTTTCTAACACTAAAAAGGACCTTTCAAATCCAAGCCCCAAAGCATCAGGTGCTTCTGTCTCTTGGTCATGGTTGACTTCTGATATCTCACTTCATGCTGTCCCACAGAGGTCATGTGTGCATAGGAAGCCCAGCCAGACCAAAGAACGGGGAAGGATCATTGTCCCTTAGGACCCACCAGGCTCACAACCACCAATGTGGTCCCCCAGCCTCCCTGCACCGAGGTTTGCTGAGCACCAAGGGGACCGGTTGGGCTCTAAAACCTTTTCCCTTCCCAACCCCCATTTCCCCCCTGAAGATGGTCCTTTGGTAGCTGAGCCACCACCATCATGTTAGGAGAGGTCCCCAAGTTGGGGGGGGGACCAATCCGTTAGCCTGATAGCGCCTCATGTACAGCGGGGGCTAGGGGTGGGTTGCGACCAGTGTATACAGAGAAAGCGAATCCGAATGAGAACGCAATCCAAAGAGACAACGTGACAAGGTGTCTATAAATCAGCTGTTCTCTTTACTAAATGGTATAAAGTTTCACACACATACAAACAGAATCATACAATCAACATACAAGTTTCCTTTAGCAATAAAGAAAGAATATAAAATAGTTCCCATAGTTACTTGGGAGTCTGGGATAGGTATTCGCAAAATACTTGCCTGATCCAGAAGCTGTCCTGTTTGCAGTAGAAGATTGGAGACTAAGAAAAGGATTCTTGGTATTAATAGCTCTTCCACATTGCTAGAACAAGCCAGCTAATGTGGGCATGAAATGTCTCTGTAGTGTAAGGCTGTACATCTCCAGAGAGTTTACACAAGGGGCCTTGCCTAAGGAAAGGGGTGTGTGTGTGTGGTGGCTAAGCCAGGTGCAGGGTTAGTTAAAGTGCAGAGAAGTACAGAGTGCTGAGTGCCCAGATTAAAAGTGTTCTCTGCGTTATATCCCAGGTGGGAGGCGCTGGCCGGCTTGTGTCCCACCTTTTCTCTATGTCTAGCCCATTACCTAACTCTATTGGTTACTAGGAGATGACGTGTCTACCTAGAGGGAGGGGGCGATATTGAAATCTAATCCTTTGTCTCTAGGGAGGCATCTGGTCCAGGTGTGAGGTTGAGGTGCCAAGCAACCTTTGACTTGTAAATAACTTTAGCTGGGTCCCAAGCTGTAAACGGGAAATCGTCTGAGATGCAAACCAGAACCTTTCAGGGTTACGTGTTAGCTTGTAATTCCTTCATGGTGGGTAACTTGTTGTTTCTGTATCACTCCTTGGCTGACCATAATGGAGTGTCACTTCATTAGCATACCAGTGCATACAGAGCAGCAAAACAGCAGACTTCCAAGCAACACAGTCACATGATCAGGCAACAGCACACAGTATTCCCAAACCCACAGATACTGGCAAATATAGTCCATGTGTGTGTGTGTCAGCAAAACACAAATAAAAAGCAATTTTATGCACATTCCTTAACCATCAAGAGAATTCCTCTCCCTTTTGTTATGCTTTCTCTTGGCCCTCTGGAACACCAGGAGTGTGGTGTGCATGGGTGTGAGAAAGCGATGGAGGTCTGTCAGATGTCTTTCCCCCTCCCTTGTCTCCTTGTCCGTCTGTATCGGACAGAGCTCTCCTTATCAGTGGCGTACCTGGCGTATTTGATGGCTGGAACGGATAATTTCTTAACACCCACCCTCCTGCCGCTCCTCTCTCCTATTCTGCTGCTTCACTCCTAGCTTGCTGCCTCCTGGCAGAAGCCCTACCCACTTGGGAGATGAGCTTTAGCGGCAGGGATACTGTGCAAGGGATTTCAATGGGCGTAGAACATGGGGAAATAGGCAAGGAGGGAGATCTCGTTGAGTTCTGATTCAGGGAGATGCTTTAGAGCCATGGGAATTTGGAGGTAGAGACAAACGATCGGGTTAGCTTTGGAGTCGGTGTGGTTGGGGAGGAGCCCCCTGAATTTTTGGATGGCTTAAATTCTCTACAGGCAATGCATCCCCTTATCGCCACAAGGGGTTTTTTTTGCATTTGGAAAGGAAGGAAAATTCGGTCAAGTCACAGCTGACGTATGGCAACCCATAGATTTTTCAAGGCAAGAGACATTCAGAAGTGGTTTGTCATCGCCTGCTTCCGGGTACCAGCCCTACTATTCCTTAGAGGTCTTGCATCCAAATACTAGCCAGGCCTGACCCTGCTCAGCTTCCAAGATCTGATGAGAAATGGGTGCAGGACAGAACATCCTGGCACAGTTTGGCAGGGTTTCCCTTAGATATCAGCATCTTGGCACAGAACTCCGATGCCAACTCTCCTGCAGCCTGGGGAGTTTCTTGTTGAACACAATCAGATTTTGGGGTGCAGGCTTAAAGTTTTCCCTCCAAGCTTGCTTTTGGCCAGTCACTTCAAAAGTGTGGTTAAGGAGGTTAAAGTACCAAGCAGGGAGATTAAAACTGATCCATCACAATTCCTCTGACAGCTTGACCAACTGGCAAATTCAAGCTGGGATTCAGCTTCCCTTTGGTTATCTCTTACATCACCATAAACTTGTCTTTTCCTCTTCCTGGGATGCAGCATTAGGATTTATACTGCTCACTCACAGATGTGTGACTGTTTTCTCAAAAGCACATTTTATCCTTTCACTAAAGCCAAAACTCTGTTTCAATCTCAGGTGCTTCAGCTGTCCTGAGGACAGATCTACGCTGTACCATAAACAGGTGGCCAACACCAACA